>NC_073693.1:162687971-162941878 GCF_029784155.1 Uranotaenia lowii
ACGTGTTTGTTTGAAAAATGGTATTTTTCATCATTTCTGATAGTTAATCGGCTGATTTGCTTCGAATTTGCTTGAAAACAAACATTTTATAAGGGTGCAGCGAGTGACCCAAAAAGACCAAAATTAAGAAATTTGAAATTTTGGTTAAAAATGAGTTGTGTATACTTGAAAACAACGTAAAAAAGATTTTTAATAATTTTAAAGAGAAAAACAGGTTTTGGCCAACTTTTTCCATAGAGTACTCCTATGTGCGTCGTTGCAAGATAATAGTTTTTTTTTTTTTTTTTTTTTTTTTTTTTTTTTTTTTTTTTTTTTTTTTTTTTTTTTTGTTTCGATTATAGTCGTTTTACCATCATTATGGCATTCGCGACTTTATCAACGTTGCAGTTGGCGGATCGTTATTGAAAAACTATCCGGTACTGCGTTCGATGTTTACTCTTGGGCTTGAACTCGCGGACATCGGCTCAGGAGGCAACAGACTTGCCAACTGAGCTATATCACAAGCCCACAAGATAATAGTAACCAAAGCATACTGTTCATTGATCGCTGGAAAAATTTAAAAATTAGGCGCCTATTTCTCAACCAAGCACCTATATTTCTTATGCACGTGGGGGCGATATGCAACCTAGATGTGTTTTTTTCTTGCTTATTTGTACACAGCACATGGTAATAAATGACGTCTAGATGTGACACGAATTGATATTTTATCGATCGAATTAAAACCATATAAACGAATTCAAATATTAAAACCATTTTTAATTCGTGTTAATTTAAGTAGTAAATTGTTGTCCAAAAAATATGAATTTGGTAAAGATAAATATGAAATAATGTTATGACACTTTGCGGACGTTTGAAAATAAGAAATAGGGAAGCTTTACATTCAATTTCGTATAATCCAATACGCTTAGAACGCTAGACACATTAACTGAACAAGAGTCTATTCTATTCTATTTTGTTTATTTATAGAGGATTTAAACAATCTTGGTCATTCGTCCTCTCAACAAGAGTCTGTTCTTTGAAATAGATTAGATAGGATTGAAGTAAAAGGCCGAATGAACTATTTGATTTTTTGCAAACGTAAATTGAAGAATCTTGACTGGGACCAGGTGAAGACGCTGGCTCCGGATCGTCAACAGTGGAGGTCTTTTACCACGGCCCTATGCACCGGAGGATCGGCGCGGGATCATTAAGTAAGTAAGTAAGTAAACGTAAATTGAAGTTATCAATAAAATAATCTACTTTTTAATAACAAAAAGTGAGGATATGCATTTTTTTGAAGAATTTTCAATTAAGAAAGTAGACTAGAGCAAGTGCAAACTATCCACTTTTACAATAAATGTATACATTTTTTCTTCATCTAAAAATTGTTGGGCCCAAAAAAAAAATTCAATTAAATAAACTTAACTCTTTTTTTTAAAACCATTCACCAAAAAACTGCTTACACCTTTACTGTTTGTTTACACACAATTCAAGTACAAACTTAACATGAAAAGTGTGTTTTTTTCAACATATTTTGGCTATATAGAAGAGACTTTTTTGTTGAACAGTTTTTTTGTGATTGATATTCCAGGGGCAGCAGATTTTTATGATGAACTTTTTATATAACCTGAAAGTGTTAAAAATAATATTAATTCCTGTAATTTATTAGGTGGAATAAGTGAAAACGCGCCATTTAGCTATGAAACATTACAATTTAAGAATTTTATCTCCAAAATGGCCAGAAAAGGCCAAAATTATTATAAAGGTCTTTGTAAATCAAGGTCTTTTGGTTGAACAGCATTCAGTTAAATTGAAGTACCAAGCATTAATTTATTCCGGAGAAAAACTTAGGATACACAAATGAAAGTTGATAAAACAGACAAACAAGAACAAGTATAAAATTCAATGTAAAGTCTTTTCACTGACGCATCTGAAAAAGTTCTATGTGTTTTCACTTGCCCCAACAAATGGGACAAATGTATACTTCGATATTTCTTTTTGTCGACATAACTAATATTTTTTTTTTGAAAAAAAATACTTTTTTCAGAGAATACGAAAGTTGAACTGTGGTGATTAGGATTTGACCGGTGTTTCATTTTTGAAAATTAAGATTTACAGTAAAAAAGACACATAATTTTTATTAAGGTTTTGTTGATATGATAATTTCCAGGAAACAAAATGAACTCATGACACCATCGAAGCCTGAACAGATTATTTCTTTTAGATCTATTAAATTTAAAAATAAATCTGCTTTTCAATTGAATGTTATCAAATCTTAAAAATATAACATAATCCTTAATAAAATCGCAGATCACCATCAACAATGTTCAGTAAATTTTGAAATTAGAACTGCTTCAATTGAAATCTTTAAAATAATGGGTGAATATATCTAAACATATGTTTTCCTCTTTTCAAAACCAATCGTTTCTTTGATTCATTGGGTTAAAGTTCAAAGGAATTAATTTTCATTTTTTGCTTGAATAAAAAAAGGAATTTGCAATACACAAAATCGCCATTTAATGCCATGACAAGTGCTGTTTGGGAACACTTTAAGTTGAAATGTGTAAATTCTAAAACTTAAGTATCAGGTGAATCTTTTTGGAAATGGTTTTGGTGAAAATATGGATTTTAATTCAAACTGCTTCGAAGGGTGAGGATGGTGAATAAAAAGCTGTTTGAAAATGGTTAGTAAAAAATCTTTTCTTATGTTTTTTTAATTCTTCAGCTCTTAAAAAAATACACCATCCAAAGCTAATTGGGAGTTGAAAGCGCTGCGATAGGCAAAATATTCGGCAAATACTCCAAAAATTGTCCCGATATTAAAAACAATATAACAAAACGGAATAAATCTACTGAATGGAATACAGCAAATGAAACATACACAGAAAATTTTTTTTTGCTGGAAACCAGCAAAATTTTGCTGGTTTTTGTCCCGCTGACTTTCCAGCAAACTTTCCAGCAATTTCAATTGCTGGAAAGAACAGCAAACGTTAATGCTGGTTTCAAGCAATTCAAATTGCTAGCTTGCCAGCTATTTCTTTCAACACAACCGGCAGTATTTAGTATGAAATTTATATTTCAATTCGAATTCGGCACGCAGAGTTGATACGTTCTAAACGAGTTGTTTACTTACTGTGTGCTTGTTTGCTTCCGCGATTTTCGTAGTTTTTTCGTCCCGAAATTTATCCTGGTGCAATCCGATCCAACGATTATTATTTCGCGAAGTCGTAATCAGTGGAGGATCTTCCGGAAAACGTTATTCCGTCCCGGCAATACCCGCTAAAGTTTCGGTGCACCGACCGCATTGTTTTTTGTTTTGTAGTGTTTCTGTTTTGTTTTGCTTCGCGCGGTTCCCAGTAGTGGTGAACATTGGACCAGGTTAATCCATTCGCTGTCGTCTAACGCAGAAACAGTACTGGACAAAATAAATATTTGTGGAGTTTGTTGGAATTTGTTCGAATCTCTGTCATTTCGACATAATGGCCAACATTAAGGATAAAAAGCACTGTGGAGAGTGTCAATTAGCGATTAATGACCTCGAGCCGCTAGGTTGCGGATTCTGTGGGAATTTCTTCCACATCAGCCAGCAATGTTGCGGATTCAACATTCGGCTCAACAGAGAGTTGTTCACACAGGGTAAGGTTATGTTTATCTGTGCCCCCTGTCGTACGGAGTTAAACGGCCGAAGTATTCGCTGCTATGTAGACGATTTGATCGACCGCACCGCTCCAAAAATGGATTACCCAGATATTGTTTTGGACAAGTTAACACATCAGCTCGACCTTTTGTCGAAAAAAGTCGATGATATGGCTTCGAAGCAGTACCCACCTATGGCAGCTTCTTTGTTTCCACCTCTGAAAGGGACTCCACAAGCACATCCGTCACCAAATATCAAGCGTCGCCGTGGTAATGATGGACTATCGCTAGTCTCTTCAACAATGACTGGGACTAAGTCTATCGATCTTAGTGATCTTTCAGTCCCGTTTGTTGTTCCTCCACCTCCGGCACCTAAGTTTTGGCTGTATCTAGCTGGACTTCAACCGCAAATAACCGATGAAGATGTCAACAAAATAGTCTCTCGTTGCTTGGATATAACCTCACCAGTGGAAGTGAAACGATTGCTCCCGAAAGGAGTAGATGGCTCCACTAGAAGATTTGTTTCTTTTAAAATCGGATTGGATCCTTCGCTCAAAGATGCCGCGCTGAACACAACGACCTGGCCCTCGGGGATGCAGTTTCGTGAATTTGTGGATCTGTCAAAAAACTACTACCGTCGGCCTCAGACTCCTGCCCCATCGGTACAACTCTTCCAGCCAACTGTCGAAGCTACCACACCGATAGTTTTTGGAACGGGTCGGTCCACAACCGTACCGGTGTCCTTGAGGTAGACCCTCTTAGAGGTTTGAAGGTTGATGGGAACCACATGGTTCTCATTCCAACTGACAATGACAACGAGACCCTAGCTCTCTGCTGTTTATCTCTTGACCGTTTTCCTGCCGTGGGAGGATCAGCCAACGCTTCTGGGGTTTCTCCACTGGGACGCAACGAACTTGGCACTTGGGAGGCCTCAAAGCCCCTCGACTCAGTCGCGCTGTTTCCAGCCTGCGTCTTCAGCCGTCCCAGCCCTGAGTTCGAATGCGGCGATGAGGTCCTCCAGCCTACTGATCCAGGCAAGTATTCATTTTTTCCCGGAACCTTCTCGTTGTGTGATGAATTTTCACCTAACCGCAGATCCTACGAAGTCTACCAACAAATTTCGTCAACAAGTGCCTCAACTGCTTCTCGGGTTTCGTCACCAGGACGCATCGTTTTGAGCCCTCGGGAGACCCCTGAGCCCTTCGTCTCAGTCGCGCTGCTTCCTGCCTGCGTCATCAGTCGTCCTGGCCCTGAGTTCGTTGGAGGCGATGGGGTTCTCCAGATCACACCTACAGGCAAGTACCCTGTTACGACAAGAACATCTTCTTCGCGTAGTCAGTTTCCGCCTTCCGACAGATGCATCCAGCTAAACACTCCTGACTTCGGAAATCCGGCGTTTTCTACTGGGCCTCCAGCACCGGGACGCAACGAATTAGGAACCACGGAGACCCCAGAGCCCTTCGACTCAGTCGCGCTGTTTCCTGCCAGCGTCAACAGTCGTCCCGGCCCTGAGTTCGTCTGTGGCGAAGGGGTTCTCCAGCTTGCGCTATCAGGCAAGTACGATATAGTCGACTGTTCTTCTCCGCGTGATGAAATCTGCCTTTTCAGCGATCTTCGTCCCGGTACTGCATCTGAATCGGACTACTCTATCAGCATTTTCTACCAGAACACGGGTGGCGTCAATACCTGCTTGATCGATTATCTGCTTGCTACTTCGTGCTGCTGCTACGATATCATTGCCTTTACCGAAACATGGCTTAATGACCGTACCCTCTCCAGTCAGATTGTCGGCCCAGATTATACAGTGTTTCGTTGCGACCGTAGCCCCCTCAACAGCAAAAAATCTACTGGTGGTGGAGTGTTACTTGCCGTTAGATCTAAACTCCCGGCTGTGCTTATCGAAGACGTTTCCTGGGACGATCTGGAGATTCTTTGGACCCGCATTGATCTCGGTAATCGGAAACTCTATCTATGCGTAGTGTACGTGCCTCCTGATCGTTCTGGCGACCTGGTTTTAGCAGAGTCCTTTTCGCATTGCCTGTCTAAAGTCAGCTCCTTTTGCTCTCCTGAGGATGACATACTTATCATTGGCGACTTCAACATGCCCGGTCTAAAATGGTGCTCCTCTCGAAGTGGCTTTCTGTTTCCAGATCCTGTGCACTCTTCGATCTCGGCATCTTCCAGCATATACTTAGACGCCCTGAGTACAGCGACTCTACGTCAGATAAATAATATCGAGAATGAAAACGGACGTATGCTCGACCTCTGTTTCGTTAACGAAGGTTTCTGGATTCCGACGATTGACTTAGCTCCCGCTCCCCTTGTCAAAGCTGTTCCACATCACCCAGCCTTAGTGGTCTCTTTCGCTGCTGCAAGGAGATATGCTCCAGTGAAGAAATCGGCAACCTTCTATCAAGATTTCAAGAACGTGGATTTCGAAACTATATCTCTCGTTCTTGAGTCCATCGAATGGGAAGTTGAGCTCGATCCTTCTGATCCAAATGCTGCTGCTGAGACTTTTTCGAACATTCTCAACTACGTTATTGATCGCCATGTTCCGAAACGTAGGGTAGCTACTGATCTACGGGCTCCCTGGGTCACTAAAGAACTGCGGCGACTGAAGATGGCCAAGAAACGTGCATTCCGAAACTACAACAAGCACAAATCCCCTTACACTAAGGGAGAATACCGCAAACTAAACTCTGCTTATAAAAAAGTCAGTAAGCGTAGCTACTTGAATTATCTAAATCGTTTACAAAGGAATTTCAAGATCAGTCCGAAATCTTTTTGGAAGCACGTAAAAAATCAACGGAAAGAACCAGGGCTTCCGTCCTACATGTTCCTTGACAGCGACACAGCGAACTCTGATCCAGAAATTTGTGAACTTTTTGCCGAGAAATTTTCTAGTATTTTCACAACTGGGGGAATTTCCTTGGAGCAACTGGCCAGAGCTGTACTGAATATATCACCCCTAGGGTCATCTTTGAATGGTATTCTGGTCGACGATGCAGCCATCCTAAAAGCGACAGCTAAGCTAAAAAATTCATCATCTACGGGCCCGGACGGTATACCAGCTACCTTTCTGAAGCGTTTTATGCCATCTTTGCTGACACCTATCAGGCATATCTTTCAATCATCGCTGGACGGCGGAATCTTTCCTTCATTGTGGAAAGAAGCTCACATGTTTCCTGTCCACAAAAAGGGAGATAAGAGAGACGTGAGCAACTATCGTGGAATCTCCGCTCTATGCGCGATCGCCAAATTGTTTGAACTAGTTGTTTTGGATCCCATTTTCTCATTTTGCAAGCATCACTTCTCCAACGATCAGCACGGGTTCATGCCTAAAAGATCCACGACTACAAACCTACTGAGCTTTACATCGTTCGTGCAGGACAGCTTTGCCAAGAAAAGTCAAACAGACGCCATTTACACAGATCTCTCTGCTGCGTTCGATAAGGTGAACCATGAAATTGCAATCGCAAAACTCGAACGTTTAGGCTTCTGTGGTTCACTACTGGATTGGTTCCGGAGTTACTTAATGGGACGAAAGTTATCCGTTCGTACTGGTGAATCCTTTTCCAGGCAGTTCGTTGCTTCTTCAGGAGTGCCTCAAGGAAGTCATTTGGGACCGATCATTTTCGTGATCTATTTTAATGATGTACTCTCGCTCCTCGGTGGTACAAAGCTCGCTTATGCCGATGACCTGAAACTTTTTCACACTATAAACGGCCAAGACGACATCAACTTCCTCCAACAGCAATTCACCGCTTTTGCTCACTGGTGCGATATCAACTGCTTGCCCTTGAACCGCAGTAAATGCTCGGTAATATCGTTTACCCGTAAGCGGCATCCTCTTCATGCAGAGTACATCCTCGGAGACCAAACCATCATCCGGGTGGACCATATCAACGATCTGGGCGTTATTCTCGACCGAAGGCTGGAGTTCAAGATTCATACGAACTATGTTGTCGACAAAGCTTCTCGAAGCCTTGGATTCTTGTTTCGTATGGCCAAAGATTTCAAAGACGTATACTGCCTGAAAAGTCTTTATTGTTGCATAGTTCGTTCTATTCTCGAGTACGCTTCAGCTGTTTGGTGCTCTTTCTACCAGAACGGAGCTGAAAGAATCGAGGCTATCCAGCGGCGTTTCTTGCGGTACGCTCTACGACACTTAAACTGGCAGGATCCGTTTCGTTTACCAAGCTATGAAAGCCGCTGCCGTCTCATAGGCTTAGATACGCTTCAAGCACGCCGAAATGCTACACGTGCTCTAGTTGTAGCGGACCTTCTAACATCTAGAATCGACTGCCCCGAACTGTTGGAGGCCATACCTCTCAGCGTACGACCACGAGGATTACGAAACCAGAACCTGCAGCTCTACGTTCCGATTCGCCTGAACAATTACGGGGCTAACAGCGCTTTCATCGGCATTCTAAAAACTTTTAATCGGTTTTCCGAACATTTCGACTTCGACGTCTCAAGGAACGTATTCCGAAGAAAAATTTTAAGTGTATGAAGTATTGTGTAGTCTTATGTTGATATTAATTTTAATTTGTTAGTTAGTAATCATTAGGATCAACATGTGATCCGTTGATGTTTTAAACAATAAACAATAAACAATTTAAGTATTGAAACTGGCTGTGCACACGATAAGTAATAAACAACATTTATTTTCTTCCATTTTTTTATTATGAATTAAATAAATTAGCAGAGACATATGTTTTGTCATTATATCAACACCGCCTCCGGAGTGGCAGCTTTGTGCCAATGTGATAATCTTCCGCCGCCTGAAATAGAGATTTGATTAAAACCTTTCATGAATCCAATAAATCCATTTTCCAATACAAACTCACCCTTGACTTGATGTCTGGTTGCTAGAATATAGAGGAAAATAATAAAATAGTATTAACATAAACAAAATTCGTGAAAAAGAGTCTCACCTTGCTTCAGCGTACGAAAACAAACAGACTCCAACAACTCGATTGCTGATTTTCCAGCAAACTAGACCAACTGCTGGAAAGTCCAGCAATTTGAAACCCGATTGCTGATTTTCCAGCAAAAATGACAAAAACACAACCGAATGCTAAAAAATTCAGCAATAAGAGAATCGATTGCTGGTTTCCAGCAAAAATTTGGATTGCTGAACGTTTCCAGCATTTTTTTTTGCTGGAAATCGAGGCAAAAATTTACAGTGTACATATTATCAACATACTGTTATTCATTGAACAAGTTACAAAAATTTGATTTTAAAAGACCCGTTGAGTTTCAATTCTTTGGTTTAATTTCGATAGAATTGAGTGGGACGATTCGAGTAAAGGGAAAGAAGGGAAATGTAAAGAAAACAAGGAAAAATAGAAAATGGACGCCAAGTTGAACATGGTAAGACGAAGTTTACCGGGTCTGCTAGTTTTATATAAGATTCTTTTTCCAGTTAAGGATTCCTGATTTTCGGTTCGAATCATCATTATAAAATAGATATGAAAAGCTGTTTTGAAATCGTCTTTAAAATTGGGTTTCGAATTTTATTCAAAATTTATTCATGATTTTCGAAACGACAGCATTTTCTTAAATAATATTCTAAATATGAAAACAGATTTGAACTATCCTAGTTTTCTTTTTTGTATCCATATTCGAAGTTCTCAAACTTAATTCTTATGCAGAGTTTAAACATAACAAAGCTTAAAAGATGGTGATCCGTGATTGAAAACTCAGAATCGGATTCTTCATTTGAAATTCATGTTTAATTTCAGACTGGCAAGTGGTATTAAAAATAAATAATTCGAATAATTAATTCAGATTGAAACCCAAAACAGCAGAATTTACATTAAAGATTCATGATTGAGGGCACTGAAACAAAATTTGTTTCTAGGCACATATTTGAAATTCTGATCTGGAATTTAAATTAAAAATTGTGTTTTGTACATTTTTAAAATCGTATTGAGATTTAGATCCACAGTTCATATATTGTATTGAGGTCAGAATTCAGATCCAATTTATGTTTAGATTCAGCAATAAAATGAGTTTCATAATCAAAATAATAATATTAAGATAACTATTTCGTTGAGGAACTCGAATTGCAAGATAAAGCTTATTTAAAATTTTGTTTTGTTAGTTCAATTTCTTAATCAAATTTATTTAACCCAAACCAGTTTGTATACATAATTCAGCTGAACATCTCGAATGAGTTGCATATATGTAAGAGCCTGAATGATAGTATCAAGAAAATTTATAAACTTATGTTTTGTTAAGTAGAAGTAGTATTTTTGTGTATTTTACAAGTTTTACAAAACAAAAATCATCTACAAGATATTAGTTTTTTCTAATGAATCGCATTTGCTGATAAAGAATCATGTTATCGCCCCTTGAAAATGCCATATTTTATGTTATATTTTTTATCAAGACTGAAATGGCAGTTTTTTTATCCACCTTTCTTTCAAATTTCTTTAAAATAAAATTCTCTCTAGTTTTTCGTTCAGCAGAACATGCCATTAAAATTATAATCATAAAAATTACGGCGATTAAAATCATATAAATAAACTATTATAGAAAAATAAATTTAATTTAAGGTCCGCTGAAGAGAAGTGAAACGCCAAAAGTAGCTCGAAACGTCCGGACCAACTGTCCCAAATGTGCCCAAACTGTGACCAAATGTCAAGTTTTTCATCTGACTCTGGCGATATGAGTTTGACACTCAAGCCAACCAAATTAAAATACAACAACAACAATAACAACAAGTTTTTCATCAAAGTCGGTTGAAATACACAAATCAGCTGAGAACACAAATGAAGCCCTCAGAGCCAAAGGGGTATAAGTGACAAAAAGGTCAATTTTGAGTTAATGAAGCCAAATGATTCTTCATATTTCAAATTATATTTGGTGATTTTTTCGTATTTCTAGAATTTTCTAAACATACTTTTACATTTGAAAGAAAAATAAAAATTTTCGTAAAATATATGATAAATGGCCAAACACAACCATTTAAAAGCGTGTTTTTTTTTAAATAAGCTTTTATGCACTTATTCTCTTTGGCTCCTAGGACCTCAAATACAAAAGAATAATTTGAGTTTATTTTGGTATTTTTCTTTTCTTTTTAAGAAAATCTTCCACTGGATTTTTATTATTGTGTTGAGTCGAAAATATTTGTTGATGAAAAATCATGTTAACTGCAAATAAAAACTTCTACAGTAAATTCAATATTGTCTTGATATGAAATATATTGAAGCATTTCAGGAGTCAAATAACAAAATTCAATTGTAACTTGAATTTAAACATACAACAAGGTTTTTTTGCAATCAACTATGCTCAAATCAATTAAGCTTAAACTACCAGACTCATGCGCCAATTCGAAACTTTTAACCGTCGATGTGTTTCTATTTTGTTACTGAAGACATCATTATACCAATTTTTCTGATCATTTTAAAAAATTTAGGACATTTTTCAAAAGTCACCATTTAAATTAAAAAACTGCATATGTAAAAATCTGAATGTTTTTTTTTTAAGTTTTTTATTTCATCATGTATTGTCAGATCTAAAATTTTGTAGAAAAATAACAGTGACGATTCTCTTTGTTTATTCAGAAAAAGTTTTGCCACGCGTCAATGGAGAAAACGAAAACGGCATTACATGAAAAAAAGCGGGACATTTCGAGTGAAAAGCGGGACGGCGGGACATTTTACAAAAAAGCGGGACATGTCCCGCGGATGGATGGCAACCCTACTTTAACCCCCAAAAAAATCCCCAAAGCTCATACTTGTAAAGCATTCCTACCTCTCAATACCTAAAATAAATATTCTGAACGACGTTCCAGCAGTCAATGCACTTCAATGTTTATTTTCACAAACTAACAAGCAATTTATCACATTGCTAAATAAGCCGTTTCTGTTTTTTTCTCTTTCCTCTCTACAGACCGCCAGCCGACGGGGCTGGCAATCACCTAGCCAGGATCATGCGCCTCCACTTTCTCCGAAATCCGACGACTATCGACACTACCAGCTGCAGAACCATTGCATCCGCAGTCCTCCGCCCTCGTTGCATCACTTCGCGGCAACTAACTCTGGACCGTCATCTGTAGGTTCGGTGCCTATTTACGGCAATGGTACTTTGCCAACGTCCTCGTCGTCGACAGCTGCTGGAGTTCCGCATCCACACAAATCGGGAAACCATTACGGCAACGGTCGTGTGATTGCTCCTGCAGATCATCACCAGCAACAGTATCATCAGCATCAACAGCAGCACCAGCAGCAGCAGCATCTGTATGGGATTTCGTCTCCACGGAGCATTTCCAGGCACGAGTTTGACACTTTGGATTCGTCCTCATTGAACGGTGCCAACTATTCGAAAAGTGTTGATTGCAGCTATTCAGGCGAAAGGATGTACAGTTTGAAGGAAGATTGCTACCGGAAGTCGTCTTCTTCGGGAGGAGCCGGTGGAGTTCCGGGTCACGATAACGGCGTGATGGCCAATAATTCGCTCCACTATTCCACTGCCACCAGTTCCAGTAATGAACTGCTGGAAGATTTGAGGCATTTTGAGCAGGAAGGGCGCATCCGGCAGAACGGACAGCACATAAAAATCAGCTCCAGCTCATCGTCGTCGATAAATTCGAACAACAACCTGGTCAATAATAACAACATTATGGGAGGTGGCTACATGAATGGTAATGGCTATGAGGCACAGCAGCGTGCTATTTGCGAAAGTAAGTACGGTAAACTGCAAACCGGTGGCGCTGGCAAACAACAGATTTCACAGCAATTTGAAAGTGTCGCTTATTACGAACGGCACAACAGTATCAATAACAATTTGATGTTTGGTGTGAACCAAAAACTTCCCCCGCAGCCCGGTCAGTTGAGTCCGGCACTCGGAGAAGGTGCCAGCTCGATAAAAGAGGCCAAAGGTAAACGGCACCAAAACAACAATAACAATAATAACAATGGTTACGAAATTTGTCCCATCAACACCGGCCACGGCCATGGGTCCTGCACCAAAAGCGGAAGTTCGAACCAACAGCAACCCACTTCGGCATTATCGAGCTTTGCAAACAAATTCCACAAATTGACTGGCGGCAGTCGAAGTTCGTCCGATGCAACAAATTCAAATAATGGCTCCAGCAAACTAAATCACGTGAACAACAACAACAGCAATGGCCATAACAATAACGCTGGTGCACCATCTGCCACCCTACAACAGCCCCATCAGCAGCCGAAATTCGGTACGCAACAGCAGCAGCAGCAGCACCTTCATCATCACCATGGCCACTCGCATACTTCCCACCATCTGGCTCCGACGACCCAGACCCAAAGTGGTCCAAATGGAGCTGGAGGGGCCAACGGCCATCACAACACTCTGTCCTCACCGGAAAGTGCTTATTCAACGGGATATTCGACCGACGGAACATCACCGGGTGAGTACCTATAACGCGAGTTCTCTAACTGTTGCTAGGAATAAATTGGTCTGTTGAGCGAATAGAATTTCGAACTGTTTTGTTTATTCTAATCTGGGGTTGGTTAAAATGGCAATCAAAGTTTGATTTAACTTAACTAATTTCCAGCATATTACGGTCTTGTTATTATAATGTACCTAATTGACAGGGAGAATTGTGGAGACAACAATGTATTACAAGAATACGTTTAAAACTTTTCAAGAGTAAATTGATGCAAAATAAAAACAAATGACCTTACTCGAGCTTCCATTGAGCGAAGGCGAATAATCGGCCTTTCGTTGCAGATCTTACTACAAAATGCGTCTATTGATGCTTTTGATTTGTCAGTAGCTGCGCAAATTCAACCGGATTTGAAGAAACATTCTGAAGGAAATTTCTACTACTTGTTATCAGTTTGAGAAAATATCGAGAATGCTGTAAATCAGTGGTTTTCAAAGTGGTCCCTCCACCCCCTTGGGAACGTTTGGTGTGCGTTTAAAGGGCTCCGAGGGCGGTAAGGTCGTATTTCACATTTTTAAATTTTTACAAATCACGAAACAACGTAGATTTAAAATAACAACAAGTAAGTTCGATGCAAAACAATGAAATCACGTTACGTTCAAGACTAAAATATCTACACTCAGAGGAAATCTTATTATAAATTTCATAAGAGAGGTCTCATGAACAGCTTTTTGTGTCCAAAATAATTTTTTATGAAATTCTTTCAATTTTCATACGAAGTACTTATGAAAAATAGAAGAAGCGGCATTGTGAAAAAATTATGAACACATTCATTCCATCAGTCATTTTTTCATCGTCATACCAAGCCCGAACCAGATGTGGAGCCATTTGTTTTGTGAATGTTCAAATTTTTAAACACAATCTGTTTTTTTTTTACTTTTTTTCATGTTGACCGGCAGAATGACTGCTGGAACAGGGCGTTTGTGTGCTGTAGAGTGTCCCAAATGACCCGACTTTGGAGAAAGTTATGCGCTGCAGGCTAATATTGATACCAGGTCTAGTACAAAGTTCTATGCCAAATTTGAGTCAGATCAGACCACGGAAAGGGGTCGCTCAACGAGCCTGAAGTTTGTATGGGATTTAGAGACATTTTGTTCGAGAGGAAGATAAAAACCAGTTTTTTCATTAATAACTCTGATCCCCTTAGGTATATTTCTTTCAAAAACGGGTTTTCTTAAAGCCTTAATTATGAAAAATATTAAGGCTTTAGAAGGGCGACAAATTGGACTGTGAGAACTACCGAGCGATCACTGTCCTCAATGCCGCCTACAAAGTGTTGTCCCGAATCCTACTCCGCCGCCTAACGCCACAAGCAAACAGATTCGTGGGAAGTCATCAGGCCGGCTTCATGGAGGGACGGTCTACGACGGACCAGATATTCACATTGCAGCAAATCCTCCAAAAATGCCGTGAACACCAAGTCCCTACGCATCATCTATTCATCGACTTCAAAGCCGCATACGACACGATCGACCGTAACGAGCTATGGAAAATCATGGACGAGAACGGCTTTTCCGGGAAGCTGATCAGACTGATCAAGGCGACGATGGATGGAACGCAGTGCTGTGTGCGGATTTCGGGTGAATTGTCGAGTTCATTCGAATCGCACAGGGGGCTTCGACAAGGTGATGGTCTATCCTGCATGATGTTCAACGTGACGCTAGAAGGTGTTATTCGACGAGCGGTGGGCGAAATGCGGGGCACGATTTTCAACAGATCCAGTCAACTTATCTGCTTTGCCGATGACATTGATATAGTCGGCAGATCATCTGCGGCGGTGGAGGAGATCTACCGCAAACTGAAACGCGAAGCAGGAAGGATTGGGTTGATGATTAATACGTCCAAGACGAAGTACATGCTGGCCTGCGGATCCGAGACCGACCGAACCCGCTTGTCCAGTAATAACAAGGTCACGATCGACGGCGACGAGCTGGAGATAGTCGAAGACTTTGTCTATCTCGGCTCACTGGTGCCGCAGACAATGACACCAGCCGTGAGATCCGGAGGCGAATTATCAGCGGAAGTCGTGCCTACTATGGACTCCACAAGCAACTGCGGTCGAGAAGACTTAGCCCTCGCACGAAGTGTAACCTGTATATGACGCTCATAAGACCGGTTGTTCTCTACGGGCACGAGACATGGATATTGCTCGAGGAGGACCTGCGTACACTCGGAGTATTCGAGCGACGAGTGTTAAGAACCATCTTTGGCGGCGTACAGGAGAACGGAGTGTGGAGGCGAAGGATGAACCACGAGCTCGCGCGCCTCTACGGCGAACCCAGTATCCAGAAGGTGGTGAAGGCTGGGCGGATACGCTGGGCGGGACATGTTGCGAGAATGCCGGACGACTGTCCTGCAAAACAGGTGTTCGCTACGAATCCGGTAGGAACAAGACGAGCGGGGGCGCAACGAGCGAGGTGGTTAGACCAAGTGGAGCGTGATCTGGCGAACGTGGGGTGCCCGAGAAATTGGAGAACGGTTGCTATGAACCGAGTGAATTTTAGGAATTATGTTCGTCTAGTTATGTCGTAAGACGGAATACTATGTAAATAAAAAAAAAAAATAATGAAAAATATTTCATCCGGAAACTGCATTTCGATTAAAGTTAACATAAAAAAGTTATTAGGCTAAAAAATGGGCTGACATTTTAAAGGATGATATTCACCACTGTTAATGAGGCGTCAAAATGTTCGACCGCCCCGACCGGAACACTCAATTTTCGCTGTTAAATGCGCATAAGTTAAGTGTGATGAACGGCTTTTGCTAAGCAAAAAACTTCATCGTTGAGGATAAATTTTTGACCGTTTTTTCTTAAATTGCATAGCTACAGGGGCTAAGGATCATGACTTTCAGTACTTTTCTGGTTGTAATGCATGCCACGCTTCAATCATTATTTCCTTAATTTGGAAACATTTCAGATAGACTCAAGGCTACAGTTCTTTATAATTCTTGTTAAAATTGTTTCACAAATAACTGAGATTTTATTAATTTTCGAAGCATGCTCGGTAGCAGATCCTCCAAAAATTGTAAGAAAAAGGAACCTCTTATAGAGAATTCGTTTTCATTTGGTAGTGCACCGTTTTCACGATGAGTAGTCCACTGGTAGTGCACCATAAAGTGCACGGTGGAACACTCTGAAAATATTCGATGTTGCTTGCGCTCTCAACAATACTATCATTAATTTTGGCAGGACGTGCTTCCTAATGTCTTCTTCTTCTTCTTCTTCTTACATCAACATGGCCAAAACATGTAGGCATCCTGGAAAATGGAAGACTTGCATCTTTCATTTTTCTTTTCAGCGTATTATCTGTTACATATTTTTATGCATTGCAGATTCTACTACGGCCAGGCCAACCATGTGATGAAAACCGCAAAAGATTCAGGAACAAGGGAGGAATGAAGCGTGGAGTTCCCTACCAAACGCTTCATATGATATTTTACTAAAATTTAACACTATTGATTGATTGGTAATTGGGAAAAACCTAGGACGAATAAGGGTTAAAGGAGTAATTTTAAAAAGAAACGATCTCACCATCTCACTCCAAAGGTTTCTGCTGGTACTATCTCCCTATTTTTCCTGGTTCCGGTCATCTTCAAATTGGTTGCATTCACATGTTCTCAACATCACTATTCCTTCAGTTTCACCGCCTAACATCAACCGCCAATTGATTGTTCGCGTTTACCTTAGGCTCTGTCAAGTACTCAAAAAAGGAAAAATGAGCCGAAAATGAATGTTGCTCACACCTCCTGTTTGTTTTTTTCCGTTCTTCTACTCGGAGAAAACAACATGAGCATTTTACGAGAACAAAAATTTTAACCGAAATACACTCATCGATTGATGCACAATCAGAAGATCATTAAATCCCTCCAACCGAAACTTAACTTATTTGATTCCAAGTATGAAAATCACGACGACCGGAAATAGAATTCATTTTTCTATAACCAACTATTGATTTTCTTCACGCACGATTCGCCAAGCACAACAGAACACCAAATTTAGAAATGAAAAGCATCTATTTCAATTATTTGGATTGGAAATTCACCAAAATTTATATTCGCGAAAATACAAACGAGAAAACGCGACGTTGGAAAAAACACCTGGCAGGACGTGCTTCCTAATGTAAACAAATATCAGCTGGTTTGGATTATTTCTATACCGCAAAAATTGCGTTCTAGCTATTTTCACATTGTTTTTTTTCCTTTATTTACGGAAACATGTTCCGGATTCAATACTGGTGCCGTTTCCAGCAGAGGCGAATAATTTTACCTGGAGAGCACGTTCCAAAGCAAACAAACGAATCTCGGCCCTCAAGCAAATAAAGACAGCCGTAAAGCTTCCAAGAGTCACCCGTTTTCATCTTTAAGCAAAAATGGAGGGTGCGGATCGGACGCTTCCAAGAAGAAATGAGCCCTGCTTGCTGCAATCGGTTCCAGGCGATGCCGAAGAAAAGCAGCAAATCCGAGTGCAAAAAGTCCAACCCAAAGATCTGGCGAAATCGCCCAAACCCGCAAGAGTTCTCTTGCTCGGGCGAGTCCCATAAGTTGGTCTCGCGCAGCAACAAGCGTTAAGCTGCTTCGAAGACTCTGCTACAAGCCAGCTTCGAGCGTTGAAGCCCCCGAGTGCGTGAAAATCGTGAAAGAACTGTGCTTAAGGGTGAAGACGCTCGGTTTCGCCAAGTTCCGGATTCCAACCCATTGCCCTTCAAAAAAGGTAGTTCGAGACTGTATCCGCATTGGGGGCTTAAATTTCGTTCGTTTCGGTCTGTTGTCAAAAATCTTTTCCCCGACTTCCGCGATCCGAGTTTGCCGTTTTGACTTCCAAGATTTTTTTTTTCGTAATCTGAAACGGAAATACTCGAAAAAGAAGATAAGATTTGCGAGGAATAAACGTTACACTCAAAACAAAATATCGGAACCATCAAGCTGGGGTAACTACAGTCCAGCAGCAGCAAACATAGACCGCCCTGAATCAGCCGGTATTGCAGTTATCATCGGAGGCAGACGCGAATCTACCAAGCAAGCCTCTCTAATAAAATAAATCTGAAATCTTCATGCTAAAATTTTCATATTATTAACTAGACAATGATCAACTGAAGTAAATTTGATTTCAATTTTCGAAATCAAACGCAAACAAATACCAGCTGTAATGGATTTTTGACAGCTTGATATTTTCTGTTGACACTGCCGATTTCACGCACATCAACAAAGGTGAGGGCAAAACCCAATTCATGCTCGTTTTCAGTGTGGATCCCCTAGCAACCAAAAGTCTCATATCTACTTAAACTCGTGCCTCCAAAGTTAGAATTTCGCTGAACAAAGGTTCCAAAGGGATTTGGTACCGAATTTTCTCGAATGTGATCATGAAAGTTATAAAAGGTTTCTCAAAAAGCCTTCTATGCACTTGAAGTTCCGAAAAGTTCCTCAAATAGCTTTTTTTGTGACATGTCAATCGCATTATTCAGAATAAAAGTTACAAATTGGGTCTCAAATAGCCTATGGACTCGAAGTTCCAAAAAAAATCCTCAAATAGCCTTTTTTGAGACATGTCCGCCATTTCATGAATATGAAATGTGAACGAACATCACAAAAGGGCATATAATAAATAAATCATTTTTTGGAGCTTGGAAATTGTTGAAATGTATAATTTATATTGAAACTTCAATACAGAATAGTACAGATACAGATACAGATAGTAAATATTTTGACACTATAATATTTCGTCCAACTGTATTTACTTACCACGAATTTATCACACATTGAAAGTCAGTTGAAGCAATTCATTCATTAAATATCAAGATAAACTCAAGAATTTGTATAATTTTTAGCTTAACAGTTATAAACATAGAATTCCCTTTTTTATTACCGATATTATTTTAACGGATGATTGATTTCGTAATGTTTCTTAGTCATAATCAACATGCGTCTTTGCTGCTGGCTGCTGGCTGCCCTTGCGGGTATTCTAGGAAGCTTATAACCAATTCGAATTTTAACTGCTGGTTAGGCAACATCTAGGCGTGACGTCATGGCAGCGTGTTTGGCTATCATCTCGGAGGATCGGGTTCAAATCTGGTACCAGGACTAATTTTTCCATTAGGTTGTTTGATTGCTTGAGTAAGCGAATCAAATAATTGTGTAGCAGAACTGGCGTGCGTGCTGGCATGTGTCAAACAAAGTTAAAAACAATGCAATTCGGTAAGATCAATTGAGAGAGGTGATTGGAGGAAGAAAGAAGGATGCCGAGAAACAAGCAGCACCAAATGGGTCTGGTGTTGACCAAAGTAAGAGAGGAGAGGAGAATTTTTTTTGCTGATTAAACGTTTACTTGTGGGCTGAATAGAAGGTCGTTCAAATCTGTAATGGAACTTCAAAGCTCCAATAAGAACCTAAGTTGTTCGACCTTTTTAACGAGACTTTTGGTTGCTTGGGTGGTGCAACACTTTCGGGTGGTGAAAACGAATACGATATTAGAGGAAACATCAAGTTTCATTGAGATCCTGTATGTGTTTGTGTTCGTTTAAAAAAACTGCTAGACGTGTTGAGAACATTAGCGTCCATTACTAGTAGGCTCAACCGAATTTTTTGGTGTGGGTGGAGTGTAGTGGGCCACTACAAAACAAAATCCTCTTTTCATTACTTAAATTTTTCATCGCTTTTCCGGAATCGGTTTTGAAAATATCTTTTGAGATTTGGGTATTTAGGATCTATACAAACATCTTTTTTTGATAACCCGATTTGATCAAGAAATGATCAAGCGTATCGAAAACTGATTTGTACTCTTCTGATATTTCGGGTATCTTTAACTTTGCGGATATTCAGAGCAAAAGCTGATACGGCACAATGGGTTGAGGCTGAAAATTACTATTTAAGAATAGTTTATATTATTTCTTTTTTTTCGGCTTCGTACTTAACAGTTTTAATAATCTAAAATCAGTTTTTTTGTTTCACATGAATCCCTTTTGAAGCAATAATAATTGTAATTGAATCTATTCTTAAAAAAACACATAATGTTCTTTTGTTGATAAATTTGGGAGAGTGTAAATGAAAAAGGCAACGTGTGCAAATTTGCTCCTTAACAATTAACCGTTTTCTATAGGAAACTAAAGTAGTGCAGGAATAGTGAATAAATACATTTTTTTTTTGTTTTAATCACAGTCAACAGTGTATCCCAATCGTATCCTTCCACGAGGATGCAGTTCTCTTCAGCCCGTGTGGAGCATATCTCTCAGATTTCAGCTTTTTTCTCAGATTTCAGTTTTTATCAGATTTAAGCTTTTTTTTTCTCAGATTGAAGCTTTTATCTACAATGCTGTTAAGGCAAAAAAAAAGCTTAAATCAGAGGGAAAAAAGCTAAAAAATAAGATTCACTAACACTTAGCACATAGATGTTGATCACACGATATATAGACAAATCCTATATCATTGCTGCCCTCTGATGAACTAGAAGCATTTTCGAAGAGCATTGAAATATTGATTGTTTTCAGAATTATAGACTATGATTTGTCATCAGGCACATAAATCATGTGTTCATAATCAAGTCTAATAGAAAAATATATATTTTTTTAATCTTTTAGATTAATAAAAAAATTTAAAATTATCAAGGACAAGTAGAACAAACTTCAGATCAATGATAAACCTAATCAAATAATTCTGTCGTTCCTGTTTCATGTAGTTTTGGTGTCTTTGGAAATGGTTTTTTAAAGTGAATTTTTTCTTTCTATTTTTGAATTTTTCTGGCAAAATTCAAAGCAAATCAACGAAATGGTGTAGGTGTAGTTCATTATAAAGTAATTTGTTATAAAGCTTAGAGTTCATTTTTGGAGGAAAAAATGAGGTGACATTTAAACATACCTCTTCAAACAAGCAAGTAGCAAAGTGGTAGCATTTTATTTCGCATTTCTGTTGTATTCAGAGCAAAATGGACAATTATGTGAGAGTTGAATTAATGCCGTAAATTAAACCGGTTTGGTTTTTGACACAGCCTTGATTTTTATTTGCAAAGTTAAAGTGCACCAAATTTGTAAATTTGCCCTGTAGGGCATTAGCTCAAGAATTCTATCATAAAATATTTTTGTGGCAAAATGAATTAATGATAACTGGAAGACTGACTAATTTTTCCACATGTTTTCCAATACGGATGTTAAAGCTAGGATGTTTTGTCTAAAATATTTGAATACATATTTACCAAAAACTCTCAAACTAAATCTAAAAGTTTTTCATTGGGTTCCCTTAAAACATAAAACATATTACAACCCTTTCAAAGTTATGCCCCAATCTCTCTGTCTAATATTTTGAATTCAGAAACATTTTAATCAACAATCGCAAGAAAATCTGTATATTAGTATATTCACGATTTATTGAAAACTTTAATAACTGGATACTAAAGTTTTAAATTTTTATAACCAATTTATAATGCACTCAAAAGATTAAATGAGGATGAGTATTAAGACTCAATGACTGGCTTAAACTAGTGTTAGAAGTTAAATAGATGAAGATGGAAGCTTTACCAGGTTTCAGTTTCCGTTTCCTATTGTCCAAAGTTGAGCTACAATCCAAACGACAAACTTATCATCAATCAATTTGTTTCCACCTCCTTTTCGGTCGAGCTAATCGAAACAACAGCAAATTACGGCATGATAGCAGGTTCTCACCAAACCGGCTAATCATCAAAGAAAACAGATTTCCCACCCAGGTCGACCAGCGATGGTTGTCTGCTATCATCGGACCGGACCGGAAGTGTGGAACGAAAATCCGAACGATAGAACGCCAACATCCAATCCGGACGAATAACAACCGCCCGGTGGGCCATCAAAAGACAAAACAACATCGAACCAGGAACAGAACCTGGCCAAGCCCAGCAGTAGGTCTAAGTGTATTAGCGAATCCATTTGCTATAAAAGGAAGCCAAATCCTCTGGAAAATCGTTCTGGGAAAATCAATAAAACTGGTAATAAATTGGCGCTCCAATCGTACCGAGCTACAGTTTCGGAATCCCTGTTCTTTTCTACTACTGGGAGGGGCAATTTGGTTATACCTGATGATGGTCCGTTTGCCGACATAGATCCCGCCGGTTTTCCCGTCTGCGTGGCTGGAATGCCAAAGCAAAAAAATCCCGCTGAAAGGCGCTAAACGTTGCGGGTTTATTCACACCAAAATTCGAATGCTGAGGTGTGCCGATTCTCCCCCTTCTTCCCAGAAGGCTCATCACAGACAAATGGAACAAATATATGCCATTTTTGTTCCTAAAATAATAAGGGTGGGTATTTTTTAAACTTGTTTGGGATACCTTATGGCTATACGCAGATGCAACTAGGAATTTATGAGATTCTCGAATAAGACACAACAAAGTGTCAAGTCTGCATGTTTTTGCTCTAGGTTTCCATCACTTTCATGGCCCCTTGCTGTTATTCCGATGTTATCGAAAAGTGAGGATTACTTTTGTTGAGTTCATCGTGATTTTGGTTTTTCTTTCGCTTTGGATGATTATTCGACTAACCCAGAGAAGGTGAAAAAAAAAAGAAAAACTGAGACCTATTCATGTTCATTGATTATTTTTGTGATTTTAGCTGGAGGGCAGCGAACTGTTCTTTAATCCTGGAAGAACCCACCAAAATTAGACTCGGCAAACTCTGGATTATACACTTCTCAAGGTAGAGAATAAAAATTGATGTATAAGGAGTGAATTTATTCGAAAAAATTCAAAACTTTGATTTGTAAATAGCTTCTAATTACACTGATGGAAATTGATGACATTTTCAGCGAGCCTACTGATTAATTATGATTTATGTAATGTTTACATGTGCAAAGGTTTGTCAAGTGGTTTTTGAGATGAAGGAGTTTTTCGACTCACATTTTTGGGCAACACGTGCGCCATCTATGATATATGCTAGGAACCACTCTTTTTTCAAACCAAGGCTAATTTTATGTTTCCTGAAGGACTTCCTGAGCTAATTCCGTCTTTTTTTCCTACGGAAGGCCAAATCAAAGCTAGCAATCAACAGGAACAGTCTTAAAAGAATCCGCGCTTCCAAAGCCATTCCGTCTTTTTCCACCGGAAAGCAAAACCATAACAAACATTCAGCAGCAGAAGCCTATAGGCATTTCCTAAGCCAATTCCGTCTTTTTCCACCGAATTGCCAAATCAAAGCTAACAATCAGCCGCAACAGTCCTAAAAACCTGCACTTCTAAAGCCATTCCGTCTCTATCCACCGGAAGGCCAAATCATGACAAACAATCAGCGGCAGAAGCCTGAAAAATCTGCACTTCTTTAACCAATTCCTTTTTTTTCATCGGAAAGCCAAACCAAAACAAACAATCAGCAGCAGCAGCAGCAGCAGCCTTATAATCCTGCACCAAACATATTATAATCAACACTGGTAACTCTCAGCATGTTTCATACACTTTAGCAAGGGCATGTAAATCAGCACCACCTCATGGAGAAAGTTCTTACTAGAAGGAAATTTCAAGCATTGAGGTACTGAGGAAACTCTGAACGCTCTGAACATTCTTTCCATCAACCGTGGGTTCGCGTCTAAACTACAAAAGTTCGTGTTTGAACTTGCATTTCTATGACCACGCAGAAAATATTGTTTATGTTTTATTTTGAACATAGGAATTTCAGCCTACTCCAACTTTATTCGTGTAGCAAAGTATGTTGCTATGGTTTTCAATTTGTGTTGTTTTCTGCCGAATGGAAAAAAAGGTCCTAAATTGACGGAGTATGCTAATAAATCTACAATTTGAGATTCTAATGTCAGTTGAATCGGATCAATCATTGATGGAAATTTCACTTTTTGGACAATACTGAATATTTCATAAAACAAATCATAAGAAGGCAACAATTTACTAAGTAAATTGATCTTAAAATCTAATTTACAATATGATTTGAGATTTATTGATGACCACATCATCATTATTATTATTATTATCTGGAGCACGTTTGGTAAATAGAAATCAGCAATTTCTCCAAAAATGAATAAATTGGTAAAGGAAAAAATTCTTCGGGTAGAATTAGCTATTTTTAATACATTTCATTTAAGCACATCTGATTTCTTGAAAACTCCAAAACATGTTGAATCGATAAATCAAAATCATATTTTCAGTGTAAATTTATTAACGAAGTCAACTTACTTATCATGAAAGATATTATGAAAAAAATTGTGGATATACTTGTGTTGTATTTAGTATAATTGTCAGATCGGGACACAAAGTTTTGGTGATAATGAGCTTAACAGTTTTCGCCAGAAGCTATCGAAATTCAGTCTAAGGCAACTTAGGTCTTTTCGACAGCATTTATTCATGTTCGTAAGAACTTTCCTCAAATGGAGGCGCGTTTCATGTGTCCTTCAAGTTTCTGGGGAGTGGGGAATATTCCTACTATTATTATATTTGCCTGCACTTTACCAGCCATTTTGCCTTTTTCCAACGGAATGCCAAATCAACACACACAATCAGCAGCAGCAACCTCAAAAATCTACGCTTCGTAAGGCAATTCCGTATTTATCCTCCGGATGACCAACTCAAAACAAACAATCAACAGCAGCCTTAAAATTTGCGCATTCTAAATCAATCTGTACTTTTCCAGGGATCAAATAAGAAACAATTTTATTCGTAGCAGCACCCTTTAAAATCTGTGCTCCCTGTGCCAATCCGTCTTTGTACCGGAGTCCGAATCAAAAACAGTTTTTTCATAGCAGCAGCTTCAAAAATCTGCGCTCACTGTGTCAATCCATCTTTCTACTGCAGGCCGAATCAGAAACCAATTTTTCGTAGCAGCAGCCTTGACCCACAGAAATTGCTATTGATGTTTTCAAATTTTTCGATCTGTCAAAAGAATCCAAAATCCCTTTGTCTATTTTTTTAACTGATTTTTCACTGATCCTAAGCGATTGTGTGACAATATTTAAATTTGAAATATTAAGAAAAAATTTTATCTCTGAAATTTTTCGAAAAAAATTCATAATATTAGCTTAGCTAAGCTTGTTTGACTACTCACATCCACCTTAAATCATTGAGTCCGAAATTTTTCATACAATTTCTTAGCTGTGAATGTTAAAATCTTAAACTTTTTACTCAATTAAATATTAATATACGACTACTACATTTCGAGCTCCATGATCGCTGGTGTGGCTCAGTAGAACTAATTCTACATCGCCAATGGTTGCTACTCCGTGATTGACCGAGGCCATCAGTTTTGCTCAAAGGTCAAAAGAATGGTGCTTGGGAATAGCAGCTCATTCTCAATGCACAAAACTGATGCTCTCTCTTTGAACATCAATAACGGCGCCGGCCACGTCCTAGTAGTCAAAAGATAGTTTGGAAAAGAGAGAAAGGGATGAAAGAATAATATTGTGCTTTAGGACCGAGGTCACCTCTGCATCCTAGCAAAAAACTTCTTTTTGGGAGTATGGGTGAAAGGATATGATCAGGAGGCACTTTTGACTAGTGCGATCACCTAGAATAGCTTTCCTATTGACTTTCTGTATTTGTGATTCGTATATTAACTCTCAATTTTACAGTTCAGTCTAGATTTCCAACTTTAAATTTTTATTTTTTTAAATTTTAAACCAGGCATCTCTTATTTCAGTTTCAACTTTTACATTAAATCTCTTCAAAACAAAAAAAAATCATTTAAGTTAAGTTAATAAATAACAGATTATTTAATATTTTGGATGGCCCTAGCCAACAAAAAGCAAAATGAAAACAATTATTTTAGAATGAATTCTTCCACAGTGAATATGTTTTGAAAGGTTTTGTACCAATCGATAATAATTTTAATTAGATTTTTTTGACAATGGAATACTCAATACTCTTACTATGTACTTGTTTTTTTAAGCACGTTACGACAATTCACGACTCTTCTGTACCTAGTCAATCGTCTAAATTAG
This sequence comes from Uranotaenia lowii, assembly GCF_029784155.1. Classification (NCBI taxonomy): domain Eukaryota; kingdom Metazoa; phylum Arthropoda; class Insecta; order Diptera; family Culicidae; genus Uranotaenia; species Uranotaenia lowii. The sequence continues at coordinate 162,713,911 of NC_073693.1, forward strand.
CTCAGTAGAAGCAAAATGCTGACACAGGGAATTTTTTTTTATCTTTTTTTATCTTTTTCAAATGAGATTTTTCAAGTGAGCACATTGAAGAACATGTCAAACCACGCAAGCTTTTACGGAATTTGATGAGCTGAAATTTTTTTATGAAAATATTTCAAGCTGCGCTACCGAACGTTGAGGTTATGAACTCTATAGAAGACATTTGTGAATTGTAATAAAATTTAGCGAAATATAAAATATATATCTAAAGTAAATAGTCCACTTAGCTTTGAGTGTTATAGAAACCGCCATCCTCGAGTCTCAGGCTCGGCTACCATCACCATTATCTGGACTACTCAGGAGTTTGTCCGGAGGGCATAGCATCATCCTTTTTTAGTTAGTATAAAAACAAATAACACTTTTAGCGGTATTGCACCAGAAATTACTTTCCCAAGGCATGAATCAAAACTTCTCATTTTTAAACGATTTGATCCAAATTATCGTAAAAATTTAAGAATTCGAAAATTCCATACAAAGATTGCATTGGCCTACTACTCATTTCGCAATACACAAGTTGTAAATCAAATTTTCGAAAAATTAGTAATTTATTCTAATACAACATGCAAATAAGCAGTTTTGGAATAATTAAGTCCATCTAGCTAAATAGTCTACATATAGTTAAAAGCAGTTGATAAGACGTATTTTTCATTGTTGAGCTTGACACACATGTTTAGGATATTTTTAAGATCGTTCAAAAACTCTAGATATTAGCAGATTCAATACCGACTGCATCTTGTGACTATTTTTTCTCCACTGTATTTACTGAACACAAAATAAAAATAGGACTAGAGCTATCGAAATTTTTAACGCCTCAGATCTTCAGTTATTACAATCATGTACTTCTTAAAAATTTAAAAATTAAAAAAAAATGCAACCTGATGTATTCCACAAGATATCAATTGAACACATCTTTGAATTGAGAATGAATTTATACGGGAGTCGAACTGCTAAATGCAATTCTTACGCTAGGCTACATTTTCAAAACAGAATTGTGTAAATATTTTCTGAGAGTTTATTCTAAATTCACAGATGTTTTTTCCCTTTCAAATTTATAAATTGTTCACTGTCTTAAATGTATGAAATAATTCAAAATAAGTAAGGTACTTAGCTTTAACCATTTTGCAGAGACCCGAATTTTTATCGGTGATTTTCAGGATATCCGGAAGTTTTGTTTCACCTAGCGTAGCGGTCCACAGCATTCAATGAAAATGATCCTGGTTTAGAGCTTCAGAAACAACTCGGCCACACCACTTCCAAATCCGACTGCATTCCCTGTTGCAGCTACCAACTTCAACAAAACTTCGAAAAATTTCCATTTTTCGGGGCAACTTTAAAAAATTTCTTCGAAAGCAAAATTTAATTCGTCTTGACAAACCAGTCGATTGCTTCGATCCCAATTTTCGAAAAAAAATTCATAATATTTTACAAAAACTCTTAATGACCAAACTATTGAAAATTGCAATTGCGAACCAACTGCAAACAATTTAATAACATTTAAAAAATCAAAATCATCAAACATATAAAAAGTATCAAAATTATAAAAAAAAAGTCATAACTGTCAAAATTGACCATTTTTATTATTACCTTATTTTCAAAATATTTTTGAAATCCGAAGTTCTATTGACAAATTTAAGTCCGATTTAAAAAAAATATAGATTTGTTAATATTCTTGTTAGACGTTTATTAAAAATCACATAGCTTGCCACGGAATTCAAGCCAAAGGCAGTGGAAATTTGTTTACTATTTTCAAAATTTCGTAAACTTCAAACAAGATCTCACCATGTCCCAGGAGGCACTTCTGATAGCTCCAGAAGTGGACGAAGATATAACGCCGGAGGAGCGGCTAAAATGGGATCGAACCTTCGAGCGAGAGATCACCCGACTTCAGCGCCAATACCTGAATGTGGCAGATGCACCTGCAGCTTCCAAAGATGTCCACATTATGAGCTGTCTGGAAAAGAAGCTCAAATATCTCGAGAAGGAAAAGAATGAGTACCAGGTTCAGTTGGGTGTGGCCTATGCTCCCTGCCATGTGCGAAGATACGGTCAACAGCTGAAACTCGTGGAATCTCACGTGGGTAAACAAGATGAATTGGATTTACAGATTGCGGAAATTAAAACTCAGATCAGACACTTGGAAACGCAGATGAAACGACTGGAGAAAGAGCGTAAAGAGTTAGGTAAAGTATCGCAGTCGGATTTCTTCTATGCAAATCGAGTTGCTAAAGCCCGCAGGAGTTTGGCTACGTTGGAAGATCGTTTGTATCACATGAAAAAGCGAGAGGCTACAGCTCTGGTGAAAAATAAGAAAATGAAATACGTCATCAAAGATATGTTGGTAGCAAGGAAGCTGTTCCACCAACACTGGCGAAGAATGATTGATCAGCTGAGCTACGATAAGAAGTTCTTGATCGATATGATAGAGACTGTTCTCTTGACGTTCAGTCAAGGCGAAGAATTGTGCCACAAAATTGATTCTCTTAAAGGTCACGCGGCTCGCGAGTTCAAAGCTCAAAGACAGGAAATGATGGAATTGCAGAGGCAAATCAGCAACGATCGAACCAATCACAAGTTTTTGAGGATTAAAGGCTTTCATCGAGACATGTGTGATCTTGATCCCAGAGAAGTCCAACGGCGAAATGTTTTCAAACAAACCTATGCAAAAAAACTTGATCTGTACGAAAAGATTATCAAGAAAACTCAACGTTTTTACGGAGTTGAGGACATCAAATCTGTCATAGAGAAGTATCAAAAACAGGAAGACACGTTTTTCGCTCATTTCAGTTACTTGAACGAATTAAATTTCCAGTACGAGAAACTCAATTGTACGCTGATGGAACTATACAAATCGGTCGATGAACTGAAGGAGCAACGGTTACGCAAAGAAGCTCAACAGGAACGAAATTTCACCAACATTCACGAACAATTGCTCATTGAAACCGAGAAGTCAAAAACTCTCAAAGCCGAATTTCAAGATGGTAAAACTGACCTTCTCGAACGATATGAGGAAATTAACGAAATCTTAAACATCATCGGCTACGATCGAAGCGCAATCTCTAAAATGCTCGGAAATAATCATACGGTAACAACACTTAACGTCAAAAATTTCCTATCTGGTTTGGAAATTCGATTGAACACCATTTTGGCTCAAGTGTTCAACTCTACGGATTACGAGGAAGACACCAGACTCAACCGGCCGATGGCTCGTGCTTCCGTCGAGGTGATTCCAATCGAGAATGTCGTAACAACGCAGCAGTGCGCTGAATGTGCCGAAGGACAGGACGTCAACAAGTACGACGAAACAATCGTTCTCCCCAAGGACCGAAAGACAATCAAGGCCGGAGTAAAGGCGAAGGTTCTGGCACCGGAGATGCAGTACCGACTGCACAACTTGAGCAAATGTAAACTACCGAGATCCCGAATGTTGGTCAACAAACGCTATCAGTAGGTTTTGGATTCATTTCTTTTGGATTTCTAATAAAATTCTAGTCAACATTAAAATAAAAAAAAACTTACCTATGAAAAATTCGTTCAGAATACCATCTGTCAAACAAATATGAAATATTCAATAGCCAGCTTCATCTTTCCTCAATCCATCACAAACAGATTTTATCATCGCGATAAAACAACACCCTTCTAAAGTAGCACTAGGACAATTTAAATATGCTAATGCTTGTGTAATTTTCGTGGATTAACATACCCTTTTTCCGGGAGCCACCGTCGGCGTCGTCGTTGACAGTAATTTCATGCCAAAAGTTAAGCTTTAAGCTACGTCTTTTGTTTAGCATTCCATATCCTTCCTTCGCCATTGTCTGGGGTTTTGTTTCCAACGAGAACGAATAGCATCCAAATTATCCTTGAATTTGGAATCTTCCTCCGGCTCGCTCCACCTTCTTGTTTAACCTTGCCACTGAATGAAACTTTATCGCATAATTCATACGGATGAATCTTCACAAACAGCGATGAGCTTGTAGGGTAGAGGTAGCTTTGGATTTTCCTTATTCCAAGTGATGATCAATGAGCAACATGGAGGGTTTTTTAAAATCGTAGGTAAAAAACTGGAATTTGGTCCATTTCAACGGCAGCACTTGTTACATCAAGAGTACACAAATGTAGGAGGAATCTTTGAAATGCCTGCACAAGTCTTATGGGACCAATCTTTGCAAACTGAGCGCCTTATAAAGCCAATAATTTTAGTTGTTTAGCCAACCAGGCAAATCTTTTTTGGAATTTTGTTGTCCAGCAGTTTTCTATGTTACTGTCACGTATTTTGAACTAACACAAACATATACAGGATCTCAATGAAACTTGATGTTTCCTCGAAGAGATTCCTTTTACTTAGTTCTAAGCGTTAAACTTTCGAGGATATGATGGCTAGCATCTCACAAATGCTTAAACCAGCCAACCACAGAAAGAATACTATATATGCTGTGACTGGGATTCGATCTCATGGCCGTTTGCTAGAAGACTTGAAGGCTATCCTCTGATGTCGGTTTCTGTTTATTAACAAAGTTCGGCATGGATTCCCTAGCGTGATTCTCCTTTTCCTCGACCAGTTTTAAGTTTAACAGCGGAATAATGAAGTTATAAAAAAAATGGTTTTACATACTGCACCCTTCTTGGTATTCAAAAGATGAGGAATATTCAGTTCTACCACTAGTTCATATGCCAGTTTAGTGAACTCCGTCTTGGTGAGTGGCATGCACCAATTTACCAAATCTGCAACATGCTGGGTGAGGAGCATCTCATGTTCAACGGAGGACGTGCTCCTCCGTTTACCGGATGAATTAGCATGTCTTTTTCAGATTTAATTTTCTGTAAACGATTATCAGTGTACTTCCGGGTATACCATATCAAATGGCTGTTCTCGATTGGTCATTTGATTAGAAAGCACTACATTCAGTGAAAATTTTAACGCTTCCGGAGGGAGACCAATACTTTTTCGTTTTTATTTCTATTTCTACTGCTTCTACCGAAAGCTGAAATAAAGAAAAACCGGAGATTTTTGGATTAGTTCACGTTCGCTTTCTTTCCCGGTCATAGACGAAAAGATCGTTGCCAGTCGTAGAACAAACACAAAGTTTTGAATATTCTCTATTTCAGTATTTTTTAGTCTTTGTTTAAACAACAAAGATTATATACCAACGATGACATTCCAGTGCAACTCACCTTTGACAATCCAAAAAAAAGTCAAAATTAGAGTCAAAACTTTGGGTGATCATCTTCGAAACGCTATGCAAAAACTTTTGAGAACTATGGATTGTTTATCTTCAAAGATAGGGTTGCTAAAAATTAAACACCTTCAGAGGTTTCCATAAGCTCTTTTTCCATGATGTCAAAATATTATTTAGATTATCAAGCGTCTAGAAATCCCTACTGTTCGTCCATAGAAGACTTCCCCCTAAAATTACACTCATATCGCATAGTCGAGGGGGTCCGGACTACTCGGTGACAAAAATTTATCGTCCAGAATGCCATATTATCCTCCAGCCAAGTTTGGGCCGTTTCGAGGAATGGCATGGGGCTCCATTTTGCGTGTCATCCTTGCGCAGGACCCATGCTAATCTTTTCTGTTTCGTTCCAATTTCCAGGAATTCTTGGTAGCCTGAGAAAAATTGAAAATGGAGATTTAAAAACTCTACTCATTAGAGTGTACTACATATGAAACCTTATCCATATGGTATTTTTAAATTTTCAGGTAGTAGCATTGCCAAATATTTTAAACTTATATAATACCTTAAAAATTCAATTTGCAATTGTTAAACCCAAGACCCAAAAACAAAGTACTTTAACCGACAAACTTGACTGATACTTGCTGCAAAAAATTGGAATAATTGAGAAAGATTTTTCACTATCGATTGAAAATGGTTAGCTAATCTTCAGGTTATTCATAAAATCTCGTACATTTTTTGATAACTATCCTTTTGTTTCAAAATATGCCGATGATTTGGCTATTGCTAACAATTTGTGAAACGGAAGATCTATATGATGAGTGGTGCAAAATAGAACTTTCAGATTCCTTCCGTAGCGACGTTTTATTGGAATTGTTTGGTTCTATAAATTCTTTGTCGTTTTTCACTTTTTGCCTAAGGTGTCGAACGAAAAACTTTTTTTGTTGGTATCAAATTCAATGTGTTAATCAGTTTTTTTTTTTTTTTTTTTTTGAAAAAACGTTTTAGTCTGAGCCATTTTCTTAGTAGAACTATCATTTTCTTTGCTCAATCTGATCCATTTTTCCAATTAAAATCATATACAATTTTAGTAATTTAGCACTTTTATCGGCTTCGGGAATTCTCGGGATTTCCTAACATTTCCCGAGATTTGGGAATTTCCAAATTTCTTCGGATAGAACACTCTAACACTAAAATTTCGACTTGAGGAAAACAGCTAAAAATGACACTTGAACAGTATAAAAAACAAGAGTTTTCCTGGGCATGGGGAGTGTCTGATATGTTAAGTGTCTGATAGAGTTAATATTAAAATTAACTTATGAATAAGATTACAATTCTATTAAAATTAGTTTACGTCATGGGTTGCAATTTTAAACACTGATTTAGAAACATGAAAGTCAAATAAGTGTGAAACAACGTTATGGCAATTGTTTGAATTTCAAGACTTTTGCGAGAATGTGATTTGACAGATAAAAATCTCGCTCTTACTAATACCGTCACATTCCTTATGTAAACTATCATGTGCTAGAAGTTGAAAAGGGAGTATATGAAAAAAGGACCAATATCAGAGTTCAGTTATTTCAAAATATTTCTACCAAAAAATCAACTTTCATACGCGCCGTTGCCGTTATTAACAAACTGCGCTGATTGCACCTATTTAGACCCCCGTGCAAATAATTTCCGCGCAGTAAAATCTGCTCACAGATCTATACATAGACAATGACACATCGATATGTTTTAATCTTTGGATAAAATTGAATTAAAAACAATTGCGACTGGTGTGTTAGTAAAAATAGTCAGTGATTCCTTAATTGTTTGGCCAATTTTTCACGCCCAAATAATGCATGATTCATTTGTTTCACTTACATTCTGGTACCGGAATTTACAGAATGCATTCTGTTCTTTGTTCGTTTCTTTTTATTTGCTGATCGATCATTTTTCGTTATAAAACACCTTTGTTCGCATTTCATAATAATTGTCATTAAAACAATAACGATTATGCCGTTTTGAAGTGTGATTCGAAAATCAGAAGCGACTAACGGCTGATTTGTCAGTGCGAAAATATTTCTGCGTGGAAATTATTTGCACAGGAGTCTAAATAGGTGCAATTTTCACAATAAAAGCTTGACAACGTCGGTGTAAGGGGTGATTCTGGCTAAATACTGTTCTGCTTCTTGGCAATCAAAAAATCAACTGGTTGCGCAGTTGTCGAGCTAGAACGTAGAAGATCAAACTCATGAGCAGTTGCGGACAATCCACCGCGTTAGTCAAAATATCGTAGATGAACATTCGTTGCTGATTTCTTATTTGACAAAGACGTCATTGATTGTAGGCCACACCTCTCAGAGTAAGGAGGTAACCGTAAGGGATCTTACTAGGGACGCTGTGGACTGGACTGGACTGGAACCTCATATTCTAAGACACTGCGTACCATCGAGCAAAATAAACTTTGCAATGCTTACGGGTCTTCAAAGTTTGACGCATTCCGACGAAGAAAACCGAGCAAAGCGAAGTCTTTTGCTGTAGTCGGCGTGATATGCTGGGCAAAAGTGAGCTTTTGATCAAAAGTTACACCAAAATCTTTTATGGATGTTAGTCTTTCGAGTGAGAAGTTTATGCACTTACACTTTCCGTTTATGCACTTACACATTTACCTTTTATTGACAAAGCCGTGTTGGACATCCGTGAGCATCGCAGTATACAATCTTTCATACATCAGGAATTCTAAAACTTTCGAAAAGCAGCAAAGAACTGTCAGCAATTCTCCACACGATGAGCGTTTCCAGACTTATGAATCGAAAGAGCTGGAAAAGCACCTTTCGAGATCGATAAATTAAAAATCATGACTGGCGTTGCAAGTGATACAGCAGACCAAAATCTTTGGGATTCCATCAGGCCCCGAACCTTTCGAAGAATCCATAGATACCAATACATTCCGAATATTGGGCTGTGGGAGTCTAATGTTACGGTTTGGCAGTGTTCCAAAGTAACCATTAGTGCCGCAGAATCCTTTACGCTTTAAGATGTCCTTTCTTGAAACGTAACAGATGAAAATAGTTTTTTTTTTTCCGAGTTGGCGACTGTAGATATGTTTCTAGAAAGAAGTAGATTCTTGTTTCACGTTGCGTTCGATGTTCATAATATACTCATTAAAGGAGATCTAGAGAGGAATAATTTGTGTTGATCAGTCTTTTCTCGAAAGTATCGTTTACGGGCTTCTGTCGGTGCAATTGTCTAGAAGGTGTATGAGCACGTAAAATCTCCCACAGGTGATGGTAGAAGCACAGAGAACAGACGTACAAGCTTCGAAACTTGTGTAAAATACCAATAACCTTTTTGAAATAAATTTTCGTTCACTGCCAGGGCCAGGAGATGTCTTCAAACACACCAAAGAGAACAGTCAAAACAAAACTAAGAAAAAACCAAAGTTTCAGTCAGTTTTGAACAGGTCGTATGAGCCTGGAATGGTTCAAGAAAATCGCTGTTGAAGCTTCGTAATACATTCCTCATGTTGTATAAAAATATATATCTTAAAATTTATTCGCTATTTTCTTCAAACTTGCTTTCAAACAGTGGAATCCAAAAGTAATTTTGAGATGTCGAGACTCAAAATCGTCAAAAGTGTTCCTATTTGACTGGTCAAAGCCGATTTGTCCCCTGACTTCGATAACCGTTCAGGAAGCGCAAAAGCTTATTCCAAAACTGTTAGTTACTTTGACTGCCCTAGTAGTGCACAAATAAAGGAAGTGAAACTTTGTCCAGTAAAAAGTTTGTAGAGCTGTTTGTAGAGTTTTGTGGCAACAACAACATGGTGATCGGTGGATCGCTCTTCGCCCATCGACCAGTTCATAAGGTCACTTGGGTATCCCGAGATGGCCGAACAGAAAATCAAATTGATCACGTCTGCATCAGCCGAAAATGGAGAAGGACCCTTCTCGATGTCCGCAACAAAAGAAGCACAGACATTGCATCTGACCATCACCTCGTCCTTGGTGAGATACGACTGAGAGTTGCGCGTGTCCAACGCCGCGAGGAGAAAGTCGGGTCGATACGACGTTCGCCGGTTGGAGAATCCAGAGGTGAAAAGTCTCGGAATTGCCGACATACGGAACAGTCGAAGAACAGTGGATTCATGAGTGCCTTTATCACGAAGAGAAATGGTACTCTAGGTTTTTTTTTTCTTGTAGGGGAGAGCCCATTGCGACCAGAACTCGGAGGATGGTCGATGATCGGAGAAAAGCGAAAGTCGGAATTGAACAGGCATGTACCGGGTCAGCCAAAGCAGCCGTCCGCATACGATATGCGGAGCTGGAAAAGGCAGTTAAACGAGCTTGTAGACGAGACAAGAGAGCCTGGACAAACTCCCTAGCTGAAGAGGGAGAAAGAGCCACCGCCATTGGAGATATCCGATTTCTATTTGATATTTCTCGCCGCCTTATTGTTGCAAGGATTAATGCAAGAATGCCGCTGAAAGGCTGAGCAGGTCAGCTGTTGATTATCGAACAGATCAGCTCAAACGTTGGACTGAGCATTTAGAACAACTCTTCCGAGTCACAAATAGCGATGGCCAACAGAATCCGCAGCTCGAGGCGCCAACAGTAAGTCGCGTTAATGGCGTCAATTCGGAAGCGCCCTCGCTAGCTGAAATAGAAGCAAAGCAATCAAAGACATGAAATCCAACAAAGCACCTGAGATCGATTGCTGAAATGCTCAAAGCCGACCCTGCCTTGTCAGCACAAATGTTGCATCGTCTATTCGCTGACATTTGGGACACTGCAACATTCCCGGCCGACTGGATGCAGGGTATCCTCGTAAAGGTCCCGAAGAAAGAAGACCTGACCGAGTGCGATAACTGGCAAGGCATAACATTGATCTGTACAACCCACAAAGTGATCCTGAACAGGATCCAGGGGAAAATTGACGCTACGCTCCGACGGCAACAAGCTGGATTCCGATCCGGACGATCATGTGTGGACCACATCACAACGCTACGAATCATACTGGAACAAATCAACGAATTACAGGACTTTCTTCTGCTGGTGTTCGTTGATTTCGAAAAAGCATTTGACCGACTGAACCACGTAAACATCTGGGCTGCTCTAAGACGACGAGGCGTCCCATAGAATCTAGTCCATCTCATCGAAGCACAGTACGAGGCATTTTCGTGCAAAGTCTTGCACGACGGTGTCTTGTCTGAACCTATCCCGGTAACTGGTGGAGGGAGACAAGGATGTATTTTATCACCGCTGCTTTTTCTCATCGTAATGGATGAGATCTTGTTTGGATCGATTGACTGTAGTCCGAACCGAAGATTGCAGTGAAATCCTTCGACAATGGAGCAACTGAACGACCTTGACTTGGCAGACGATATTGTTTTGCTCGCTCAAAAATAACAAGACATCCAGAGTAAACTCGACGACCTCATCGAAAGCTCCAAGGCAGGTCTAAAAATCAATGTCGGAAAACCCAAGCCGATGAAAGTCAACACAGAAAATCGTTTCAATTTCGTGGTAGCTGGACAACAGGTTGAGAAAGTGGAGTGCTTCCAGGATCTTGGAATTCAGATTACGCCTGATAGTGGTACCACGAAAGACAAAGAAACTCTGATCAGAAAAACCCGATTTGCTTTTGCGAATCTCCGAAACATCTGGCGTTCACGCCAGATCTCTCTACGAACTAAAATCCGTATTGTTGTACGGGTGCGAAACTTGGTGCACATATGCGGTGACGACGCGAAAACTGCAAGTATTTGTGAATCGCTGCTTGTGGAACGTCATTCGCGCTTGGTGACCTGGCAACTGGATTTCAAACGTGGAACTTCATCGCCGGTGTCATCAAAAGGCACTGGAGATCGAGATTCGGGAACGTAAGTGGAGATGGATTGGGTACACGCTGCGAAGAGATTAAAACGAGATTTTCAGAGAGGCACTTGACTGGAATCCAGATGGGCATCGAAGAAGAGGCAGGCCCTCGTGGCGGCGAAGCCTAGCCGCTGAAATCCGAACTGTCGACGAGAATCTTGACTGGGACCAGGTGAAGACGCTGGCTCTGTATCGCCATCAGTGGAGGTCTTTTATCTCAGCCCTATGCGTCGGTCAATCGGCGCCGGACCCTTAGGTAGGTAGGTAAAAGTGATTCTAATTGCATAGATCTAGCATTGAGTTTAAGTCTATCGGAAATTTGGTAAGGCATTGCAATGTTGGTTTAATTAGGCCGGAGCAAATATCAATCTTCTTTTGTCAGCGTAATGTTTTGTTTTTACCATATTTTCAATTTATTTTATCATTGGGATTTCAACATCTATGGGTCATTCATTCCTCTTCCCCTTATTTTTGTATTTAACGATACGTAAGGTGAGTGGAAGAAGATTTTAAAACTTTTCACTATCCACTTTCCATCCATCCATCCATCAACTTTCACTAATGTTCTTGATTAGTGTACAATGGTCATGTACGAAATGCAACAACTTCGAACGATCGCTTGATCTCGTTTTTGAGAGTCTTCTGGTTCTAGAATTTGGTGAAGAATTTTAATTCTTACAGTTGTTTGAAATCTCAAAATGAACATCTAACGTGCTTGGTTGATTTCACTAGAGCTACAAGAAATCCAAAGAAGTACATTTATGAAAATTTTAAAGGCAATAGCACCAAAATAAGACACTAACCTTACCAAAATCCAGTTTGCATTCATGCATCCTACTCTGCTAGACAGATTTCAACTATTCGGAGCAGGCCACAAACCGGCGACTATGTACATCTCTCCTAAAACAAAGAAGTAACGGACGACCACCATCGTCCTCCTCGTCGTCGTTGTTGGTTGTCTGCTGAACAACATGGATTGCTACATTTTTATGCTAATGTGATTTACTTCCCGTTCATTTTTTTTTTGTTGCTGTTACCCTAAAAGAAGAAGCCGGAGGGTTGATGCTTTCCACCATGTGAATTCCGGGACGCAAAGATTTCGTGGTTTTTGGGGTGGATAAAATTTGAACGGAAGGAAATCTCCATAAGCGCTTGATTGCTTGATTTTATGATCAAAGAAGCACAATGACTTCTATCTATCTATATCTATCATGTTTTCGGTGATTAGCGGGTATGAGGATTTCCATTATTGGAGGTGTTAGCACCAAGAACTCCACTGAACTGAAAATTACTGGAACTTTACTCTGGAAGGAGAATGATATATATTTTTATGTATGTGATGTATGTGATGGAAATATTGCTATTTTTGCATTACAGCATGCGAAACTACAACACGTGTTGTTAAAAAACTTGAAAGCCACAGATCTTGAGAATGTTTTGCATGGCAAAATTTTCAAAATGTGCTAAAAGTGATAAAATTTCTACCACTTTTTCCCAACACCAGTGAACTTGCTCTTACGATTAAGTGCTTAATTTACAATATCTTGTACTGAATGGAGGAATTATGGCTGAAGTGATCACCCAAGGTGACAAAGTCTTTTTTTCTACGAATATAACCATTTTTGTATAAACAAGATGATATTTAAATCATTTTGGAAAATTTTCTTTATTTTAATACCTCGAAATTGAATTAAATTAAAAATAACCATAATTCCACATCACCTCCAGCTAGATAAAATACCTATCATTTCCAAGGGCAACATTCCTTAACGCATGCATTCAAAACATTCAGCAGCCCAGCAGCCAAAAAAGTTTAAAGCATTCGTACATCTCTGCTCTCGATTTTCTGAACTGGCTGAGAACACGTCAGCTGCTCATAAATCTGAGTTGTAAATGAAGATCCTTGTCAAAACATGGCATTTGAATTGCTCCCTCATGGCCCTCAAAAAAGCCAGCGGAACTGCGACAACTACGGGAGGTAGATGGTAAACTTTCCCATTCACATTTTGATAGAAAAAATTCTTTGAAACAATCCGAGTGAGAGGTTGTGAAGATAGTAGATATAAAAATACATCTTTTTTCTAAAATTAAGATTATTCTATGATACTTTTTTGACCTATTTTCCATAAGTTTTTTTTTTCATATGATGATCTCATTACTCATGTGATAAATGAAACCCTCCATAATAATTTTAATAGTCAAAATATTTCCCTATCGGTCCCAGCAAAAGTAAACCACGTTGATTGTGGTTGAAAGCTTTTCATCACATTCATTAAAGCATGCCCTAATTCGGAAGTCTTAACACAGCTCCGTAGACCAAATTTCTCCCGGATGGCTGAAAATGCGTAACATTCTCACCAAACTTTCGCCCAACTTCCACACAAAAAGGGCAAATAGTTTTACCCAACCACGTCGCGGTCCAAGGCGGAAAACTCCTGGGCCGAGGCGAAAAGCGAGCAGCAAATTGAGAATAAATCGAATTATAATGCTAATGGCGTTTTTGGGAAGCCCAGAAAAACATTTACTACAGACGCATGTTTGGGGTGGAGAGACGCATCCAGGAAACTGTTCCAAACCGTAATTTCTCCTTGTTGTTGTCGTGGTCGTCGTCGTTCACAGGATAGGTTAAGGTTAAAAGCCCTAGCAAGAATAGCGTAACCACGGCACCTAGCCAGCGCGCCGGAAACCGCAAGGAATACAAATTTGCGAGACCTCCACGAGTATCTCACCTGCTTGCCAGCCTTCCTCACTGTGTCTTCCGGTAGAAAAGGCGGCTAATTGAATTTGCTACCGATTTCGGAAAAGGGGAAAACCATCCTTGGGGGGAATTCATCAGCAGATCGATAATTGGTTATGCGTTGCTCTAATGTTTTGGAAACTTTATAAACAACGCTTGAAGACAGGAAAATCCTTCCCAGAAGTTCGAAGGCTTTTTATTTATTTAACACATGTCTGGAAGAACAAATTTAAGTGTGTGTTGTATACGTTCATGTGTTAGAAATGCCAAGCAAAAAATTAAATGAGTGAAATGATCAATTAACTTCATTATTCCAAATGTTATGGTATAACAACAATCAATCATCAAGTGATGACTTCCAACCCAAGTAACACAGATTAAGCCAACTAGCATTAGGAAGTTTTATTATGGTTTAATTATGGCATTTGTTTGTGCAGCTCGTTTTATGGTGGTTTTATTATGGTCATGCAGAATGCTTATAATTTTTTTTCGACCATATGTTTTCAGATGGTTTTGAAAACGCTAATAAAACTTTTATTAAACATGCTGTTTCAGTTATTTTGAAAGAGTTATGAATGCTCTTTTTAAACTATAATAAAACACAAACCTAGAAATTTGCTCCAAGCTTTCTTTTGCATGTTCTATAAAAGCACTCAGTGCATGATTATTAAACCGCCATAAAACTTAGTGACAGTTCTCGATCAAGATGTCAAAACAGGACACGCTCAGATTAGATAGCACATATTTGAATTGGAACTCCCATTTTTACACATTTTTTGTAAGTTATGCGTGTAGGTTTTAAGTTAAAATTTAAAAAATACATCTTTGAAAACTTGAAATCACCGAAAGTGGTATGAATATCTTAACAATATGAGTATTTAGTGAAAGGGCCCAAATAGTAGGAAAAAAATTGTTGCTTGACGCCACCATTAATTCAAGATGGCGGCTTCCGCTTTTATTTTCAAAGCTGTAAATTACTGAAAATATCGTGAAACCTTCACAATATGGTTATTAGGTGAAAGAAATGAACGAGTAGAAGTCAAATTTCGTTGCCCGTCGCCATCTTAAATCCAAGATGGCGGCTACCACTCAACTTGAAAATACTGTAAATGACTGAAAATCGCATAAAACCTATATTATAGTGGTATGAGTTGAAAGAAATCAACCGGTAGAAGTTGAATTTCGCTATCTGACGCCATCTTGAAATCCAAGATGGCGGCTTCCGCTAAACTTTAAAATGTAGTGAATGACTTAAAATGACATGAAACCCAAATTGGTAGTGGGTGAAAGGGCTTAACGAGTAGAAGTCGAATATTGCTATATAACGCCATCTTGAAATCCAAGATGGCAGCTTTCTATAAACTTTAAAAATGCTCTAAATCATTGACTATCGCATGAAACCTCCAAAATATGGGTGTTTGTCAATTGGGATAAGCTATAAAAAGTTTATTTTTGCATTCTGACGCTATCTTGAAATCCAAGATGGTGGCTTCAGCTGAACTTAAAAAAACTGTAAATAAATGAAAATAGCATGAAACTCTTAAATATAATGTATTGCTAAGGCTAAATGATAGAAGTCAAATATATCTTTTCGCGTTTCTCTGAAAATCTGTAAGTGACTGAAAATCACACAAAAACCACCACAATACAGACCCCGTTCGTTTTTGGCAACATTCGATTTTGGCAACATCGAATTTGGCACATGTGCCTAAATCAGACTGTTAACAGAAACAACATAACCTTATAGTTTTCGCTAGAATAAGACCAATACAATTTAGACATAATAGCATGATAGGAATAATAGAATTACATAAATGGCAAAAAAATCAAAAACTATGAACAAAACAAGAAAAGTTCTAAATACATTAGAAACATAATGAAAAAATAATAAAAGTGATTTAAAATGATCTAAATTGTCTTAAAATAGTAGTTTTAATGTAGTATTACGTGAAAAAAAGATGTGTTCAAGTGATTTTCATTGATTAACAGCATTTTAAATTCAGTGGAAGCTGCCATCTTGGATTCCAAGATGGCGTCGGAAAGAAAAAAATCGACATCTTCTAGCTTAGCCTTTTCATTCAATATCCGTATAGTGGTGGTTTAATGCGACTTTTTGTCAGCATTAAGTATTAAAAGTTGAGCGGATGCCTCCATCTTGGATTTCAAGATGGCGTCTGATAGCGAAATTCAACTTCTACTCGTTTAGCCCTTTCACCCGATACCCATTTTGTTGGGGTTTCGCGCGATTTCAAGTCATTTAAACCATTTTAAAGTTCAGTGGAAGCCGCCATCTTGGATTTCAAGATGGCGTCAGACAAAGAAATTTGACTTCAACTCATGATTTATTCCACGGGTCATTCAAAACCAATCCCTTTTCATTCAAAAAGTCTGTCCTCATTTACTGTACTAATGATTAACAACTCAGAAATGAGGAACTCAACCTTAGCGTGTAATTGGTTGGCTTGCGAGAGAAACGTCAAACCGTAGCTTTTTTTGGGGTCATCATTAAACCATAATAAAACTATGAATTGACTCACGCCATGTTGGTTGCAAAATCGAAGGGCACAAAATGACGCCATGTTGATGGATTCACAATGCAAGCATTGGAAAAAATTTTTTTAGGCCTTTTTCCATCAATTCCATAATGATTGACCATCAGATTTGACGAGGCGCATTTATTTTAAGATACTATTTCATATACATTTTACCTAAAATCTTGACTGGCAGTAGAAAAGACGCTCAATATATTGTTAAAACATTGGTTTTTAGCTATTAATTTTACCAGATCATATCTGAATAATGCAATCATCATTCATCAACCATTATGGTTGCTGGAAAAATAAAAAAAAAACTCCGAGAACTGACAGAACAGAAAAAACAAAAATTTCTAACATGTTTTAAAATAGCTTTTTAAAAGCTTTGCTGACCAACATTGATGACCAACAATGATATGTCTTGATGACGTTTCTAGGGTAGGGCCAAATAGCCTGGTTTGGCTTTATTAGAGTCCAGGTGATGTTATAGAATGCGCTTTAGCTTTTTATGAAGATTAATGCGATAGTCCAAACGATATTTTGCTGACCATAATAAAGCTAAAATTGTTACTTGGGAACTCTCTGGAGCCACTACATTTATCGGGTGCACTTGTGGTATAGCTTAACATAGTTTGAGGTACCGGAATAAAACCATTACTAATGAAAGAAGTGATAACAAGTTAATCCGACCATCATGTGGCAGTTCTGAGGCAGTTAGTGCCTTTATTAAGTGTGCAATGCAGACTTCTGCAATTCATTAGTTTGTTTGTTTATCAGTATCAATGATTGTTTTTACTTGTTTATTTAAGAACGCCATAGCAGCAAAACTAGAGGTGATTGACAAAATCTGAAATAACATTCGGGTCCAGGAAGTCAAGTTCTTTGCTGTTATGTGCCGCTTCGCTCCACAATTTGAAAACAACATTCAAAGAAGGGCAGTTCCACTCAGAAGTTTGAAATATTTTGATTATTCTTGAACAAAAAACAAATGAATTGAATTGGAAAAACAAATGAATTGAATTGAACAAACGAATGAATTAGATTGAAAACAATTCGACGTCAAATGACACATTCCACCGTGACGTGAAATCACTATTCCGGACTTTTCTGCACTGTTTTCATTCTAGAAGTAAACCAATTTACTTGAAAATGAAAAAAAAATGTACCCAACGGTCGCTAATTGAATTTCCTTCGAAATGTATAGGGGAGAATGAGGATACTTGATCCCTGGGGATACTTGATTCCTCAGCTATATCTCGAAACTGGAATGTCTTACAAAGATCAAATGTTCTAGCAAAATGTGCCAAAATGAGCAAAATAAAAATTCTTGTAGTTTAAAAAATTTTAACAAAACAATTGTTTGAGTTATTGAACTTTGTTTGAAAAATTTCACAAAATGTAACTTGAAGATCTTTTTTCATCACTTTAAAATGTTCCTTACATGTGAAAATTATGAAAAAAATATTTGTTCCAATGTATCAATCGTTCGAGCGTAAAATGAACTTCATAATGCCATATTTTCAAAGCAATGGAAAATTCTCAACTTTTTTCAGAAAAAGTTTTCTAAAATGTTGATTATGGGTACAATTGATCCCCTAGAGTTGGGTACAATTGATCCCCCTTCCAAACGGCATATTCTTCTTCTGAATTGATCAGTATAATTGCTGATTACGAAATTACTAATATTTATCCAAGAACAAATATTTATCAAACAATTGTCTGAAGAAAAGAGCAAAAATAATTAATGTTCTCTTAATTATAAAAATAGCGCCTTTAAGTATGCAATGTTTTTAGCGTTGAGACAAAGTTATAGAATTTTCTTCTTATGTCTGCTATAAATTGAGAAATTAGAACAACCATGACCAAAATAGTCAAATAACATTCTATCATGGGGTTTTGTTTGATTTTTAAACAAGGATTACTGCCCCTACTCGCATAACAGTCCCATATGAATTTTCGACATTTTTCATCTAACCCGACAATTCGTCATTATTTACATAGCTCTTCAATCTAAAACTATAAAAAAAGATACTTTGTTCTAGAATTTTCGAGAAAAATACCAACCTATTTCTGTCCCATATGAAATATACCCGCATAAGAGTCCCATATGTCAAAAACTACCAAATCGACAACTTTTAATGCTTTTTTTCGGCAAAATAAATATTATTAATTTATTTTAGTAGTTTTTAAAGATAATTTTATTTATTGGCTGTAGTTTAGCTGGAACTACAATTCGGAAACGGGCAAATCATTCCAGAAAGGCTTCTGATCTTCTTTAATTAAAGGCAATATAACATTTAAAAGAGCAGTTTTTCGGGAACCTTCAACTCCAATAGGGCGATCGAGACGTTGAAGTGTAGTGTTCATAAAAGAATCAGCTGTTGTGACCATCTTCATGCCTTTTTCGAGGATTTTCGTGAAGATGTTTTGATCTTCTTTGGATGATCGAACGATTTACGCGCTCACGAATGAAAATCACTTGCTCAGTTGTTTTCATTTTCCAAAATTTTCCGTGGATTTCCATACGGTCATCTTTGGGTACCGCATCGTAACAATTTCTGTGACATGAGCAAGGTTCCAATATAAGAGGATGCCCAACACGACGACGTTTCGCGACAATGGCTTGTTGATACTGTTTTTTCGAAATTTTCGATTTCCTACCACGGCTGACGGTAAAGCTCGCTTCCGAATCCGGAGAATAGTCCATACTGTCATCAATACGACCAACGGTTGACTCTAAGTGTAGCGCACCAGATCGTGACAATGTCGGGAAAATATCCGAATTACCCGTTTCACTGAATCCTTTAAATTCTATTTCACTAGAATCATTATCACTGGAATCACTTGAATACACCAACAGAGCTTTTAGCGCAGACATTTTTGATGACACTCAAACACCGGACGCGATAAAACTAATCAGAAGAAATCCATTCGCAGCATAAATAACAGACAATTTTTGTTTATCAAAGTGTGCGCAAGTACTTTGGAGAAGAAAAAAAAAATTGGTGTGGGACTGTTATGCGAGTAGATTTGAAAACAGACGCGTTTATACCCGCATAACAGTCCCATCCTTGAAAAACGTTTCTCTGGGTCGTATAAAATTTTTTTTTTGTTTTTTTTTCGTCTAACGAATTTTTCTGACTTCCTGACACACATTTCAGAAGAGAGTTTCTATTTATGGGGCAAGGTTTGGTCAAAATTCGATTTTGTAATCCAAATCAGAAAATGCTCATTTTCTCGCTTGCTCGTTTTTGCATATGGGACTGTTATGCTAGTAGGGGCAGATTAGGGCTTCCTGAATAAAAGATCAAGTCTCCTTCAATAGGGGATCAAGTCTCCCCTAACTTCAGAAAAATCGCAATATTTCTTACTCCCACGAAAATGCTTCTAGCTCATCAACGGGTTCAAGTGTCGTTTCAATTTTTGGAGCATAGAAACTTTAAGTTACAAGCTGTCAGAAAATGTCAAAGACGACGAGTTGCTAAATTTTTCCGAAAAGATATGGTAAAAATAAGAAAAGGGGATCAAGTATCCCCACTCTCCCCTATAATTTGGTGTTGGGGGAAATAAAAATCCTTAGAGCAGTCCTTTTGTTGTGAACAGCTTAAAGCTAGAAAACATAGTTTTATTTAGTGTGATTTAGAGTATAAAGAGATATTACAACTTACATTTGGTTTATTGCCCACGGTTTAACAATTTGCTCTACTCAACTGGCAGGTTAGAATAAGAAAAGTGTTTTCTATTTCGGCTTATACCTGATAATTAAGATTAATGTTAAAGGAGGGTGCGGACATTAGATTGA
Organism: Uranotaenia lowii; assembly: GCF_029784155.1. Taxonomy (NCBI): domain Eukaryota; kingdom Metazoa; phylum Arthropoda; class Insecta; order Diptera; family Culicidae; genus Uranotaenia; species Uranotaenia lowii. The sequence continues at coordinate 162,734,055 of NC_073693.1, forward strand.
TTTCGGCAACTCACGTGAAGTATAATATCTATCTATCTGCGATCTGCTTATAAATGTGGTTCGAACCTGAATTCAGCTAACACTTTATGTGCGCCAGAATTCGTTCACTAATTCAGCGTATGGTTGAACGCACCGTAAAACAACGAATATAAACTTTTAATATTAATAATTATGTAGATTTTTAATGCCCCATTGGCGGAAAACTGCGTGATCATTCAGTAGATCGTTTCTTCTCTCCTTTCACTTCCGTTCGTCTCAATGATCATGGATCTTTGACAGATCATCAATGCTGGCCTTTCTCGCCGGGGTTCCGTTAGGCGTTACGTCCACCAGTGCTCCCAACAGATCCCCGACCCGTAACCTGTCCCGGATTACAATTCGGAACCAGAGTTACCTCAAATTTCCAGCACCGCTAAGTTAGCGACTCCTCGTTTGAAGACGCCTCCACTCGTTCTGACCATGACCTGACGGATACGACCATCCTTGGATACTATCAGCTGTTCCACTACTCCTCGAATCCAGGCCTTACGCTTTGATCCTTCCACCACATAAACTAAATCACCCTCCCTAAGAGGCGTACTTTCGATGAACCACTTGGAACGTTGATTAACAGTCGGAACGTATTCCTTAATCCACCTCTTCCATAGTTCATCTGCAAGTTGCTGGGATCGTTTGAAAGAGTTTCGAAGAGCTTCGGCTAGGTTGGTTGGGTATACAACTTCCTGTGGTTCGTTCGGGTTTGAACCTCTCAGAAAAGTATTTGGACTCAGAGCTTCGCATTCTGAGTCAGAAGACACGTGAGTGAGGGGGCGGCTGTTTATTATATCCTCGGTTTCAGCGAGAGTGGTGAGCAGAATTTCATCGTTGAGTTTACGGCCGTCGTCCAAAGCTGCCATAACACTTTTGACGGACCGGACCATCCTCTCCCACACCCCGCCCATGTGAGGGGTGGCTGGAGGATTGAAATGCCAACTCGTTGTAGCATTTGTGAATTCGTCAGCACAAAGATGGTCTATCGATCGAATTTGTTGCACCATTTCCTTGCTTGCACCTTGAAAATTGGTTCCGTTGTCGGAAAAATACTCCGTAGCTGGTCCTCGACGACTGATAAACCGCCGAATGGACATGAGGCACGACTGAGCAGAAAGGCTGTGTGCCACCTCCAAGTGAACTGCTCTTATCACCATGCAGGTGAACACGACTATCCATCGCTTCTCTCTGCGACGTCCCACGGAAACTTCTACCGGCCCAAGGTAGTCGACGCCAACAAACGTGAACGGGCGTCTGAACGGTGTCAGCCTTTGTACAGGTAATGCCGCCATCCTGGGAGTTCTTGGTTTACACTTGCGGACCTTGCAAAACACACACGCCTTCTCTATCTGCTTAATTAGCGAAGTCAGACCACTTATTGAAAATCTCTGCATTACTTCATTTTTCACAGTTGCCCGGAACCCATGGCCATACCGCTCGTGATAGTGTCGGACGAGAAGCGCTGTTACTGCATGACATCCCGGAAGAATAATCGGGAATCGTAGATCAAAGGGAAGGAAATTGGCGTTTTCGGATCGACCTTCCATTCGCAAGACTCCTTCGGAATCTAGCAGAGGTGTAAATTTTAATAAAGGGCTCGATTTATCCAATGGAATCCAATTAGACGGAGGATTACTCAAATTTTTCTTAAGAGTCTTAATTTCGTCTCCGAATACCTCACCCTGTGCCACCATGAAGATGATGTTTTCGGCACGTCGGTGTTCGGACTGTTGCAACGGAACCAGAACTGCATCATTTTGCCTTTTCACGAGCTTCTTGAGGTTTTCGGTGGCTAGGATGGTTTCGATGGGTTGGCCTGAACGTTTCCGTCTGCAGTTTGAGATGAAACGAAGTACGCTAGCAACAGTTCTCACAGCAATGTTCCATTTTGAAAAACGAGTTACGTCGATCAGTGGACTGAACAGTTTAATTTCATGGAACAGGTGCGTGGCTCTAACTTCAGCTTCTGTGTTTGGAGACGGCAGATGTTGTGGAGGCCAAAAGGAGGGTGGTCGATAAAGAAAGTCGGGCCCACGATACCAAATACTATTAGCAGACAAATCTGGTGTGGGACCACGTTTAGTGAGGCAATCAGCAACGTTTAATTTCGATGGTACGTAATGCCAATCAGAAAGCTTTGTAAGACTAAGTATTTCACCTATTCTGTACCCCACAAAGGGTTTATACTTTCGTTGGTCGGACTGAATCCACGAAAGTACCGTGCGAGAATCCGTCCAATAAAAGGTTTTATCGACTTGAAGGGAGTGGTTATCTTTGACGACTTGTGCTAGCTGCGACCCTTGAACCGCAGCTTTTAATTCGAGTCGCGGAATCGATAGTAATTTTATTGGAGCAACTTTCGACTTTGCCATCACCATAGCACATTTGACGGAGTTTTCGACAACGATTCTAAGAAACGCAACGCTTCCAAAGGCGTTCTCACCAGCATCGGAAAAAATATGTAATTGGATGGCGCCAAACTGATCAGACGGAGTCGAGCCAAAGTAACTTCTGGGAATTCTAATGTGTTTGATCGTGGCGAACATCGAAACCCACTGCTGCCAATTCGCCAACGTACTTTCATCGATCAAATCGTCCCACTCGCAACCGGTTCTCCATAAATCTTGGATTAACATTTTTCCCAACACGGTGAGTGGTGCAACGAGGCCCATGGGATCAAAAAGAGACATAACAGTGCTGAGGATGTTTCTTTTAGTAGGTTTATCTTTGGCGATAGAAGTTGTGCTCATCGGAGCCGAAAAGGAGAATTCATCCAAATGAGGATCCCAAGTGATTCCCAGAACCCGTTCATATTGTGTTACCTTATCGAGATGAAAGTGTACAGCTTCGTCGTTGCCGGTGGTTCCCAATCCTACGAGAACTTCTGTTGAATTGGATGTCCAGTTCGTTATCTCGAATCCGCCATTCGAGTGGACCAACCGCACCTCTTTCGCTCGTTGGACCGCCTCTTCTATTCCGTCGAAGCTGTCGTAATAGTCATCGACATAATGGCGGTGTATGATGGCTTCGGCAGCACCAGGGTATCGATCGGAGAACTCTTGGGCATTTCGGTTCTTTACAAATTGGGATGAGCAGGGGGAGCAGGCAGACCCGAAGGTGGCTACATCCATCACGTACACTGTTGGCTGTTCATTTGGAAGGGATCGGAACAGGAATCGCTGGGCCTGTTTATCAGCTTCCCGAATCCGCAGTTGGTGAAACATTTCACGTATGTCGCCCCCTACCGCTATTCGTCTTTCACGAAATTTGCTGATAACGGCAGGCAACGACGTGAGAAGATCGGGACCTTTCAGCAAACAGGAATTCAGTGAGACTCCTTGTACCATTGCAGCGGCATCCCATACAAGGCGCACCTTGTTCGGCTTTTTGGGATTCTGCACCACGTCTAAAGGAAGATACCATACCGATGATGGATCTGTATTCAACAGCTCTGTGTTCGTTGCTTTATGGCAATAGCCTCGGCTAATGTAATGTTGTATCAGCTCGACTACTTTCTGCTGTAGGTTCTTTCGGATTAACTTTTTCTCAAACGATTTCATTCGTTCTACCGCCATAGAGTAGCTTTCCGGAAACGATGGTTGGCCTGGTTTCCAAATCAGACCGGTTTCGAATCGCTTACCTACTCTAACGGTAGTCGCTTCTAGGATTTCCCGAGCCCGACGAATGTCTTCAGACTCGATGAATTTTACAGATGGTGACGGAAGTTCTTCTAGCGCATATTGGGCTCCCAACAAATCATGGAGCTGGCGATTTGTGAGCGGTTCGACGTAGTGATGATGCAGACGAGAACTGGTATAACTCTTTACCTCGGGTCCATAAATCGTCCATCCTAGGACGGAACGGGTTGCGATGGGTTCTCCAGGAGCACCTATTCTGGATTCCAATGGTGCAAATAGGTGGAGATTGTCTAGACCCATGAGAATTCGAGGAACACTGATACCTGACATAAAAACAGGCACTCCACGTAGATGGCGATATCTATCGACGACCTCTTGAAAGTCTATTTCTTGATCCGGAAGCTTCAACTCGCCAACAGTATGCGCAGGGGCAAGTTTGAACTTCTTGTCAGAGCCAGGGGCTGAAATCGATAAATGAATTTTCATCGAAACTTCTTCATAGCGTTTGACGTCGTTAGTCCACGAAATAACGAGAGGTTCGTGAATGCCTTTGGCTCCTAGAAAATCTGCAACAGAATTTTCCACCAGCGTCGTCGACGCACCTTCGTCGAGAAATGCCAGGATTGGAATCGAATTTTCGCCACAATAAAGTACGATTGGCATCATCCGGAAAATAATTCTACGGATAGGTTTTACACGATGGTAAGCTGTAACATGGCACGCATTAACTGCTTCCTCCATACAATGCAACAATGTATGGTGACCTCCTTTACAGTTTCGCACGTCACAACGACCTGTTACATTTGAATTTTGATTAATTTTGAGCAATGATATGAGAGAGCAATTTAGGCAACAAGTTTGATTCAATAACCCACCCGTTGCATAAAACAATACGAGCGTGTTGGTTTTTAACCAAAACTGAGAATCAATAAAAAATGTGCAAAGTAAAAACCCATTTTGGGGGAAACTTTACTAAGCGTGCAAATGAGCGGTAAAACGTCACTGCAGTTTCCGCAAAATAGTCAAGTGTGGTGCTCGAAATCGGACGCACCAGAACAGTGCTCGTCGTGCCAAAAGCCTTTTAAAGGTGACGGATCCGGATAGTGCGGAGAACGGATATTCTCAGGCTCAGGTAGGTGCCTTTTGTGATCCTAGAGGAATCACCTAACCCCGGATTTATCGCCACAGGCCACAAAGGCACGGACAACAAATCCGAGACACGTGCCAAGATCCCAAACAAGACCGGACCAGCGCCGACAACATCAGGTCGGAGGAGACAAAGCCACGAGGAAAGTCAACTCGAAAAGGGTCGCCAAAGCGTGAGTTTCCATGAAAATCAAGGTGGCAAAATACCTAACGAGATTTTTCTTCAGGGCCCTTTTTTGGTTCCGGCATATTTTGCTCCACATCTCGGCACGTGTTCATGTTGCTGCGCACCCATTGGTATCGGCTCCAACCTTTTTTCTTTCCGGCACAAAACGAGCTCCGAACTCTTCCGAAACTGCACGGCACAGACAGCGCCATCTGTGTTTTCAACCACATACTGGACGGAAATTTTCTTTAACTTCGTTTCGTCCACGGTCCGGATCACAGCATTGTCCATCGAAACACAGGATCGAATCGCCGCCCATCCTCGGTCGAATGAGCCATTCCTGGCTTGGATCACGCGCTAGGGTCGAGACTTTTGATCGCGGTAAAATGAAGCCATTGACGAGAACGATTGTCGCGACGTTTGAACAGCACTGGACTGACACCCACCGTCTGCATCCGGGGAAGGAGAACTCGGGATTTTTGCTCCGCATCCACATGGACAGCAGGCGCGGCACACCTGATGTACCAGCTGTTTCACCGAAAAGCCAACAGAAGCGGCGATCGTGGCACAGATGGCCACTCCATCATCGCCGGCTTCGGAGCCAGCAGCTGTTGAACGTGAGCCGTAAGTGAAAATTTTACGCTACTACACTCCAACCAAAAATGACCGGAGTAATCGGGCGATGGGTGGGAGATAATAAAATGTTGCCGATATAGAAAATTAACATAATTAAATCAATCATTATTTTGTGGCGATGACCATCAAGACTTTTCCATTACAAATGGCGCCCAACTAAATCGAACCACTTTTGATTATTAGTTCGACAAATTTTTGAAACTTAGCGTCTAGTTACAATTATCATTGTTATTAGTATTAGATAATTGATTATTATTGCGATTACTTAATTATTGCTCTTCTTGTTTATCATATCATTTTGCTGTATCATCATCAGTATTGTTTTGTTTGTTCAATACTGCATTTCATATTTAGCTGGTTTTAATCCGTTTCAAGATCATGAACATTCGGGCACAGATGTCAAGGGGGTTGCTAAGGAAACATCAAAAGGAACGCGATCTGGAGGCGCGGTATAACCTCTATTCCGGGCCCTTGGCAATTAAGAGGATTAAATCCCTCTTTTCCTAAGACATCTGTTGCTTCTAGAAAAACCAGTAATTGTGTTTAGTCCTCACTGTAAGATCAGAGTCATTTTTTTCAATGACTACAAGATTTTAATTGATTGTTTTGCTGCTTAGGAGAAAGTCTTAATAGTTTGGTTTCAGGAGTCGAAGGAATTTTTACCGGGTCTGCTGGTATAGATTGACATCATTTGCCAAGATAGGTTGGCGTTGAGTTTCGTCTTTAGTTTTAGTGTAATCTTTGCCATAATTAGATGGCGTTAAGATATTTTTGCCAAGATTCGTTGGCTTTGAGTTTATTATGATGTGTTTATGTTTTATATATTAAGTTTAAGACACCTCTGCAGTAGGTGTTACGCTTCCGAGGTATGCTCGGAATGTAGTCGATCATTTTTTTCTTCCTTCGAACTCCTAGTGGCGTGATTATGAATTTTTCATGGATCCTTGTCATGATCCATGAAAAATTCTACCAAAGCAGCAATGTTGTGTTACATTTGAATTTTGATTAATTTTGAGCAATGATATGAGAGAGCAATTTAGGCAACAAGTTTGATTCAATAACCCACCCGTTGCATAAAACAATACGAGCGTGTTGGTTTTTAACCAAAACTGAGAATCAATAAAAAATGTGCAAAGTAAAAACCCATTTTGGGGGAAACTTTACTAAGCGTGCAAATGAGCGGTAAAACGTCACTGCAGTTTCCGCAAAATAGTCAAGTGTGGTGCTCGAAATCGGACGCACCAGAACAGTGCTCGTCGTGCCAAAAGCCTTTTAAAGGTGACGGATCCGGATAGTGCGGAGAACGGATATTCTCAGGCTCAGGTAGGTGCCTTTTGTGATCCTAGAGGAATCACCTAACCCCGGATTTATCGCCACAGGCCACAAAGGCACGGACAACAAATCCGAGACACGTGCCAAGATCCCAAACAAGACCGGACCAGCGCCGACAACATCAGGTCGGAGGAGACAAAGCCACGAGGAAAGTCAACTCGAAAAGGGTCGCCAAAGCGTGAGTTTCCATGAAAATCAAGGTGGCAAAATACCTAACGAGATTTTTCTTCAGGGCCCTTTTTTGGTTCCGGCATATTTTGCTCCACATCTCGGCACGTGTTCATGTTGCTGCGCACCCATTGGTATCGGCTCCAACCTTTTTTCTTTCCGGCACAAAACGAGCTCCGAACTCTTCCGAAACTGCACGGCACAGACAGCGCCATCTGTGTTTTCAACCACATACTAGACGGAAATTTTCTTTAACTTCGTTTCGTCCACGGTCCGGATCACAGCATTGTCCATCGAAACACAGGATCGAATCGCCGCCCATCCTCGGTCGAATGAGCCATTCCTGGCTTGGATCACGCGCTAGGGTCGAGACTTTTGATCGCGGTAAAATGAAGCCATTGACGAGAACGATTGTCGCGACGTTTGAACAGCACTGGACTGACACCCACCGTCTGCATCCGGGGAAGGAGAACTCGGGATTTTTGCTCCGCATCCACATGGACAGCAGGCGCGGCACACCTGATGTACCAGCTGTTTCACCGAAAAGCCAACAGAAGCGGCGATCGTGGCACAGATGGCCACTCCATCATCGCCGGCTTCGGAGCCAGCAGCTGTTGAACGTGAGCCGTAAGTGAAAATTTTACGCTACTACACTCCAACCAAAAATGACCGGAGTAATCGGGCGATGGGTGGGAGATAATAAAATGTTGCCGATATAGAAAATTAACATAATTAAATCAATCATTATTTTGTGGCGATGACCATCAAGACTTTTCCATTACAGACCTTTGTACGTGCACTTGATTTTCCCATGATCGCAGAGGCAGATACGACAGAGCTTCATTTTATCGACCAATTTAAAGCGCTCACCCAAAGAGGAGGCAGCGAAATCATCACAGAATCGTAACTTGTGATCGGTTCTTCTGCACATAGGGCACGGTTTTCTGGAAGTGATGATGGGACCTTTTTGCGATGACGAAGCGATCGGGAAATCTAGTTGAACATTATGGGCACTTACGTGTTCTTTCTTCCGAAATCGATTTTTTGGACTACTGATTGGGGCTCGTTGTTCCCCACTAAAATCAGCAAGTTCGGAAACCTCGGAGACGAGCTCGTTGATAAAATCGGTAAAAAGACGAAGGGATGGGCCTAGTCTTCCCTTTTTGTATCGTATCCACTCCAATTGGTATTCCGAAGGTAATTTGTTGACCAATTCCGCAACCAACGACGGGTTGCTCAGATGGTCCTGAAGCTTGGCTGCTTGAAGGTGGTCGCAAAGTTGTTTGACGGTAATTCCAAAAACGAGAAACGTCTCCAGACGATCAAGACGTGGAGCTGGTGTTCGTCGTACCTTCATCATCAGCGACTTGATCAGCTTTTCGGGATTGCCAAACAACTGCCGCAGATCTTCGATGACGTCGGGAACCGATTCTGGCAAAAGTAGTCGGCTCTGGACTGCCTCTTTTGCGAGGCCTTGCAAGCTGTCTTGCAGTCGTTTTAAGTTGTCCGTATTGGTGAAACCACAGGAAGCAGTTGTGTTCTCATAACTGCTTATGAAAAGCGGCCAGACTTCCGGTTCTCCACGGAAAATTGGAAGATGTTTTGAAACCCCTTGGCGGGCAGCAAGTTGGTCCTTCGTTGGTCCTGTAGTCTGTACGCGAAGCTGAGATTCTAACCCAGTGTGGTTTCTGCGCTCGATGATGTTTCGAATTGTGTTCAATTCCTCGGTGGTCAAATTCGAATGATTTCTCGAGTTACCCTCGGCGGGCGTCGAGACTTCTTCCTTAGGAGTGATCGCCTTGAGAAGTTCTTCTAAAACACTCTCAGTAGATGCAGCTTCTGATGGCATCGTAATCCGGTTCACTGAAGTTCCAGCTTCATTCAGCGGGAAAGACGGTTGAACTTTCTGTTCGTGTTTTTCCAGCAGGTTTCGAAGTAACTCAGTAGAAGAATTTTGGTTATGTGCTGATGGTGGTTTCGAACCTTGAATTTGGAGAATCGGCTTCTTGAACGCTGAGCCTGTAGGATCACCCGAAGGATTCACTCTTAAAGGATTCGCTGGTGTATCCTTCGAGGAGTGCTGAGAATGCGTTGGTTTCTGATAGGTGGTGGCAGTGGTACGTCGCATATCGTTAACTCCATCTAACCAAATCTGGGTTTTATCTGAACCAGCAGGGTTCGGGTTCTTCGATTCGTTCTCGCTATCTTCTTCGTCGTCTTCGTATTCCTCAGCCAGTTCTGCTTTCATTCGTTTGAATTGGTCGCGGAGTTGTTTTTGACGGATAAGATAATCTTTTTGATCAGCAAGTTCCTTTTCGAATTGTTGTTTTTCTTGCTGAAGACTTTCTTCCATCAGTTGTTGCTGGCGTAAACGTTTCATTTCCAGCAACTCCATACGTTTACTATGGATCATTTTTTCTTCGAGAAGCTGTTGCTCGATCGCAAGCTGCTCCTGTTCCAGGATTGCCAAGGACGCCTCTAGCGACATAGTTCCGTCCTGGCTTTTACCTACATCAGAACCGGTTTCGCTTCTTGTGCCTATTCTTTTGGAAACGGTTTTCTTCGGTTTCCTTATTTTGGGCACATTTAGAAGATTGGTGCACTTTGAGCAAGTCCAGGGGACATTTTTAATGGCATCTGTTACCCCAGCGCATTTATAGTGACACCAGAATTGGCAAACGTCACATTGCACCATATGGTCGGCGTCGTCCGATTCGTCGCACATCATGCAGTTTTTGTCGCCCGAAGCACCTTCAATTGCCGTCTCCTGATGCAGGGTTGACTCAGCCATGTTGAGGTTATGTTCTCCCGGTAGGAAGCAAATCTTTAAGTTTTGTTGGGGGAAATAAATATCCTTAGAGCAGTCCTTTTGTTGTGAACAGCTTAAAGCTAGAAAACATAGTTTTATTTAGTGTGATTTAGAGTATAAAGAGATATTACAACTTACATTTGGTTTATTGCCCACGGTTTAACAATTTGCTCTACTCAACTGGCAGGTTAGAATAAGAAAAGTGTTTTCTATTTCGGCTTATACCTGATAATTAAGATTAATGTTAAAGGAGGGTGCGGACATTAGATTGATTTCGGCAACTCACGTGAAGTATAATATCTATCTATCTGCGATCTGCTTATAAATGTGGTTCGAACCTGAATTCAGCTAACACTTTATGTGCGCCAGAATTCGTTCACTAATTCAGCGTATGGTTGAACGCACCGTAAAACAACGAATATAAACTTTTAATATTAATAATTATGTAGATTTTTAATGCCCCATTGGCGGAAAACTGCGTGATCATTCAGTAGATCGTTTCTTCTCTCCTTTCACTTCCGTTCGTCTCAATGATCATGGATCTTTGACAGATCATCAATGCTGGCCTTTCTCGCCGGGGTTCCGTTAGGCGTTACGTCCACCAGTGCTCCCAACAATTTGGTCATTGTAAAATTTAAGTTGTTTTTGTTGTGATTTATTACTTTTGTGACGTGAATTCACGCTAGAATTAACCATTTTGGACTTTAGTACATACAACTTTGATTTCCTGTTCTTTCTGTGGAGACAGAATATTGGTGTCTTCAAATGAGTTGTAAAGAAAACAATTACCCACAATTTCATGTACGTAGTTTCTCGATTGAACAACAACGAACGAAGTTATGCTTATTTGAAGTTGTGACGTGAATTCACTCAGTTCAAACAGAACAGGGAGGTTTACTGAATTCACGTCACGAATATAAAGTTATACCTGTGGTTATACTGAACCCTTCTTTGGAGCTTTCAAATTTTATGTATACTTTCAAAAACGACATTCTGTTGTTTCAACTTTTATAATCATAAATTTTCAGTATCAGCACCTAACTTTTTTCTTATTTTGATTGGTACTTAAATAGCAACATATTGAGGGATCATATGTTAAAATTACTAATGTCTTCATTTAAAGGTTAACCAAAAAATATATTTTTATTTTTTTTCAATATTTTTTTTATTTGAAAATAATGAACTTATTCAAAAAATCAACTAAATTATGCTCGATTTGTAAAAATCCGACCATCTGGAGGGTAAAACAGCTATCAGAGCATATTTTTTTATATAAAATTTAACAAAAATTCAAATTTTGTGACGTGAATTCACTCATTCGCGCTGTTGTAACTCAGCTAGATTCCAACCGATTTCTATAAATTTTAGAGTTTTAAAATTGCCTTATCATTTTCAAAAAAAAATATTTTTTTATTTCAAAAAATGTGATAGTTTTCTCGTAAAATTAAAAAGTTCCCTTTTTTGTGACATGAATTCATTCATTTGCGACTGTTTTTGTTCGCTTTTCAAACCAACATTGGATATAAACAAGTTCTTTTTTTCTACAAAATGAAGCCATGTTGTTTGGCTTCAAAACATCCTAAAAAAATCCAAAAAAAAAAGATCCATATATTTAAATTACTGATTTTGTAAAAGTTGTCAAAATAGCCGCTTTTTCCAACAAAAAAAATGATTCTCAACATCATCTAAAACATGTTTAAAAAAACTTTTTTTTCTTTTTTCCGTTGGTTTTGTGTGATTTGAATTATCAAAATTATAGGCAATTTCGAGATTTTTTGATACGCGAACGGATAAAAATCACTTTTGAGCGATACAAGCGCGTGGAATGTGTCAAATGTTGCTATCAATCAGAAACCATTTACTCTGAACTCTCTGGAGCCACTACATTTATTGAATGCATCGCGGTCATACACAACATAGTTTGTGGCACCGAGACAAAACCACTAATTATGAAGGGGGTCTGGTTTGGGTCTTTGAGATAATTAGGTAATCCGATTATTCTAAAGCATACCATTCATAGTACAGAGGCAGAATCAGGTAATGTAAACGATTTTCTATGTGAGTTTCCTTCCTTCATACACTGGGTAACCAATCAGAGAGTCTGCTTGTGAATGATGCGGTTTTTATAGCATTGAGAACAAGTCTAGGTTCCTTTCCCAAAATATACTGAATCCTTCGAGAATAGTGCTGTTCATAATTCTATACAAATCAGATTCAATCGAACTGTCATCTCAACTTCGAATTTTCATTACTTTGCATTCTGATGATACCTTATGTTCAAATTAGCTACTCATCATCCTTATTCCTTATGATATCTTATGCTCAAATTGTATACTTAGGACTTAGGACACATAAATTTCCATACTGTTATATGACAAAATTTACTAAATCTTTTTTACTAAATTTCTTAGTGAGAGGTCCATAAAGAAAATTTCACCGATAAAAAATATTTCTTCAACGGATTTTTTATTAAATCAGTAGAAGGTTTATTTGTTTTTTAACTTTGTTTAATTAATTGAAATGATTCCATTTCAAATTTATAAAAAAAAAATTTGAGATAACAGCATTGTTGTTTTGTTCTATTTGGCACATTTTTCTAGAACATTTTATATTTGTAAGACATTCTGGTTTCAAGACATAGCGAAAGAATCAAGTATCCCCAGAGATCAAGTATCCTCATTCTCCCCTAATGTTTTAAGCTAAAGATAAATCCCACAAATTTGATTTTCTCCAGATACCGTACTATGGACTGATTTGGGACAGTTTTCTGACTTATTTGTAATTGAAAACTCAGCCCTAGTGGCCCACGATTTGCATCAAATGATCCATTCATGGACCCACACAAATGAAATAAAAGGAATTAAAAAAGTAGAAATGATTTTTGACTTCCATCTTTTTAATAGCCGTTTTTTCTACTTTTGTTTATAAGCAACTTGTGAAATTTAGCACAAAAAAACAATAAAATGCGTTCATTTGGACATCCACAATTTTGATCGAAAACCAACGCGTTGTGTTACACAGCAATTTTGTTTCAATTTAAACTCAATTTAGTTCTTAATTTTAGTTCAACGTTTCACAGACAGACAGAAATTCATTTTTAAAAATTTAGATTATCGGGGAGCAGAGAGATTATTTTTGGTTAATTTTTGGGAGTTTGACTGGGCATTCAAAATAAATTTCCATTAAAAATGAAGTTCAACGACCAAACTTATATCTGTTTTTTTTTTTCGAGTCTTATTGAAAATGCAGTTTGGCAGCTGAACTCTAATTTATAATTTTTATTTGAGGATTTTTTTTATCCAAAGAAGATGAACGGAGGTACGATGTTTTCTCCCTGTCAATTACAAAATTAAGTGCATTCTTGATATCTGTAAATGTCTCAGCCCTCAGCTGATTGACGTTAGAGAAACTTTACAAGAAACTATGTTTGAGTTTGATTTTATCAATGAATAATGGGCTATGGCTTCCCATTTCCAAGTTACGATTTCTAAGGACTGTATTCGAAAAAAAAAAATGCTACACCTTCATTTGTAGCTGACTTTTGAGCGGAACCTCGTGAACCTACATGTAAGAGAAGCAACGCACACAGGAGAAAAAGTTGACCAAATGTATTTTTTAAGTTAAATATCAATAAAAAAGTTTATTTTGACTCATCAAACATTTTTAAGATCATTAAATATATTTTCTACCGTTTTCGTTATTTTTCATAATTTTCTTTTAGAAATTTTCTAACATTTATTTGACATGATAGATAATCAGATTAAAAAAACATAAAATTAAAAAAAAAAACTAGAATTTTTTAATTTGTTTGAAATAACAACTAAAAATATTCGAGAAAGAACATAAATTTCACTGAGCTTCCATTTAAAATAAACGAAGCCCTAGGTGACTTTTTTGTGGAAAAAACTACCAATACTTTTATTTTATTTATTTATTGGTCACTGTCTACGGAAATTTAATGTCATACAGACTGATTACTTAATCTTATCTTAAAACTATCTTTACTTACATTGAAATCAAAATATACATACACTTGGTTGAACAATTTACAAGATATGTCAAACGGGTTATAAAATTCGTTCCTACCATAGTTGTTCAATCTCAGAGGCTCAAAACCCCGTAAGGAACGAGAAGGTACATGAAACGGTATCATTTCCACGAGGCTAGCACTATCAATATTACCGGATATGACGTCGAATATAAACAGACGACGAAGTAGTGTAAAACGTGAACCAATCGGTTCGATGTTTAAAATTCCACATCGAGCATGGTAATGTGGTAGGCGTTGAGGTTCGTTCCATGGTAGGTTAGGCAGTGCGTATCTCAGGAATCGCTTTTGAACTGACTCGAGTAGCTTCAATCCTCCGATCGTGTTTGGTGCCCAGACTTGAATATTGTACTCCAATCCACAGCGAACAAGCGAGCAATATAAAGCTTTGAGAGTTGTAGTGTTACTGAATCCTTTGGTATTCCTGACCAAAAATCCTAGGACTGTTTTTGCTTTGGCCACCGTTACAGCTAAATGTTCCTTGAATGATAGCGACTTTTCTACAATAACACCGAGATCTCGAATAGACTCAACTTTTTCAATAGCCACATTATCAGCTGTGTATTGATGCGAAATTGCAACCCTACTTCTGGTGAACGTAATAATCTTACATTTTTTAAGATTCACTTCCATCATATTCACTTTGCACCAAAGCATAAGCTTATCGAGGTCCTGCTGTAGTGACAGGCAGTCTGTGTAGTGAGCTTTTGAGCGGTACATTTTGAGATCGTCTGCATAGAAAACTAATTCGGAATCGATAAGTTCACAAAGGTCGTTCATGAAGAGGTTGAACAAAAGTGGACCCAGATGGCTGCCTTGAGGAACACCTTTAAACTTCAAACAAAAAAATATCAAAATTTCGCAAGTTTGCGCGCTTTTTTTCTATTGCACGTGATTTTTATTTATTATCAATTTTCAAATGGTATCAAAAATTTTGCCGGGACTTTCTAGGAACATAAACACAAACATTAATTTAAAAAAAAAATTCAACTTTAAAAACAAAATTTCAAATCCGTGTGTCTCAAGTGTCTCAAAAATTCATCGATTTTTATCTATTATACTCAAAAATATTTAACATCCCTTCATTAAAGTTCTCCATTTCAAATGTTTATTTTTAGTCTCTTAAAAAAGTTTTATTCATAGATTTGACTTAGTCGCGCTAATTCAACGATTTGTAGAAAAATTCTATCTCATAAAAATACAAAGTTTCGACAGCTGATAAACAAATCAGATGTCAAAAAAAATGACCGGCACATGGTGCTAAATTTTTTCAAGAACCAAATAAACATTGACATAAAAGTAACCAACGAAATTTAAATTTTGAGTTTTGGGCAGGTTTTTGGGTTGAATACTCCTGTGTACGACGTCTGAAACACAAAATTCCAATCGATACAAATGAACTGTCAAAATCGATTCCAATCGATCTTAGCTTTGTCGTTTGAGCTTTTAGCTTTCGAATTTAAAGCTCATCAAGGAGAGTATTGAGATTGATGTTGTAGTTCAAACAGATAATTTTGAAGCTCGTCATATGAATTTATGATTAGGTGCATTTTTTTTCACTGCTTTGATGGATCGTTTTCCGTGTCAGAAAACTATCTAATTGTTTACTAAATTGAAGTCATTCGTACCGTTTAGGGGCCGTTCACTAATTACGTAAGCATGATTTTGGAAATTTTTAACCCTCCCTCCCCCCCTGGTAAGAAAAATTAAGATTTTTCAAAACCCCCTATACTACTTGAATTGGTGCCAAACGGTTAACGACAATTACGTTGTCAACTAACTTAAAAGCTCGGACTGGTTTCATCGGTGATCGATAAATTTTGAGGCTTTTTTGGTAAATCGTTTGTAATATTTAGAGTTGGTAGTGTCTATCACTGAAAAAACTATCAAGAAATTCATTATTTAAAGCGCCTCATATTGATTTTTAAATATTTTTTCTTGATGAAGCCATTTTCTAAATATGATGTATACAAATCGTGGTGCCACAACACGCCACTTTCCTTTTGGTTTATAAGTTTCTCAATTAAAAAGATTGTTATTGATGAAAGTGTAAAGCGACGATCTTTTTGAATAACGTGATTTAGTGTTTTTTATGGCATGTTGGTTTGAATTGGTTCACTATAAATTTTTTAGAACTGGCCATTTTTGCCAACAAATTGGTAGTGAAAAAAACCTGAGTAATATAGTTTCGTATAGGTGTGACAAATTTATCAATGTAACATTCCTTACGTAAGATTTTTGGAAACCCCCTCCTACCCCCTAGTAAGAGATCGTAAGCAAAAGTGAAACCCCCTCACCCCCCTATGTGCTTACGTAATTAGTGAACGGCCCCTTAGCGCGATTCCTCGGGCTAAAAATTCAATGTTGTTTTGTTGGATTTCTGAGGGTTCACTTTAGAGCTTTAACATTGAGCCAGAAAACAGTTCTGAAGATTTTTTTGTCCAAGCTTTCGGCGATGTTGCCACATATTTTATTTTAAGAGGGATCAGACGTCGCTTCTCTTATATGTAGGTTCACTAATGCTACCTAGTAATGTAATGTTTACATGTGCAACATTTTGATGTGATCTTTCCAGTAGTTTTTAAATAGCGCATAAGGAATAAGTGGTCGGGATTCGACCAGATCGAACTGAACGCCATCAGCAGTTTTTCGAGACACTTGAGTTTAATGTACTAATATTTTCAACTTTGGACAAAATTTGTAAAACTTATCAACCAAAACTAATAGTTTATAACCCAAGGAACACATCCCAGTGAATAAATTTACTTGTTCTGGTCTCACAAACTATTGACATGAGTTTCAAAATCTGCAATTTAAAATTTTTCTCATGGCGTTCAGTTCGGTCTGGTCGAAGCCAGGCCAAGTATGTTCACTAAAATGTTTGGGCAACATATAAAAAGAGGATTGTATCCCATTTACTCGAAAACTATTGCCCAGAATGACTTTTCCCCAGAATGACAAATACCCGAAATCAAACCCCAGAATGAACCATTTCCCAGAAAAAAAATTTCCAGAATGCACCATTTACTAGAAATTTTTTCCCCAGAACGGAACATTTCCCAGAATTTTTTTTCCCCAGAATAGAACATTTCCCTAAGTGACACAAATCCCAGATTATTTCCTCATGTTTTTTTTTTGTGCTGTTAAATCTAATGAATTTAAATAAACGAATTGTAAAAAAAAATCTAATGAATTCTTATATATTTCATATGATTCGAAATTAAATTTTTCAAAATGATTTTTCAAATGAAACACATAGTTTAAAAGTTTCAAACTAAAATTATTTCAGAACCGATATTATGTTTTGTGGTTTGGGTACTTGAATTAATTTAATGCCAACCATGGTCCTTTGATAACCGTTTTGGTATCCGACGCCTCACGCTTCGCGTTCGAACTTTAAAGAAATATTGTCCTTCACGCTGTCGCGTGGCGGACGGGGCTAAGGGATCACCCCTAGCTTTCACGCAGACCTAGGAAGCCCCAGCAGACCTAGACCAATTTCTTAGGGCCGCCGCTTCCGACGGCGGGTCGACGACCAGCTCGGATTTGGGAGCTTCGGCGGCTTTGTGCCGCCTCAGCCCCTTCATCCTCGTTGGTTGCGGCTTTGCCGCAATAGAATAAAGTTATGAAACCCCATTCTTTTGTAACAATTCCTTTTTTTTTTCAAAATAATTTCTATTAAGGATAAATTTTTTCAATTTTCTGGGAAATGGTTCTTCTGGCGAAAAAATTTCTGGTAAACGGTTTATTCTGGTAAAAAAAAATTCTGGGAAATGGTACATTCTGGCGAAAATTTTTCTGGGGAATGGTTCGTCTGGGGATAAAAATTCTGGAGAATGGTTCTTTCTGGCGATTGAAATTCTGGCGATTTTTCATTCTGGGCAATGGCTTTCGGGTAAATGGAGTACATCCGAAAAAGAGTGTTAACATTGGAGAAACCTTGAAAGTGTTATAGGATTTTTTGGTATATTTGGCCGTTAATTGTGCCAGTCATTATGTACCACTTATCTGTTTACATCTTCCATGGATCGTCAGCCAAATTTTAGAACTAGATATAATTTTTTTTAATCTTTCTTCACGTTTTTTTTTCGTGATATTTGGGCTAGGCTTTTCAATGAAAAATTTCTGACAGGAGATCGCCCAGGGGCCTGCTACAAAGTTCGTATCAATTTCCTTCTCGAACTTTTTCAAAAATTCATCCTGCTAATGAGTCTACCATTTTGCGCACAATTTAACCACCGTATTTTGTTTATGTCATCAGTGGACAGCATTTTTATCACTAAGACACGATGTTTGGTCTTAGACCCCTCACTTCCCATACCTTCATAAAATTAATCATTCTTACTTTTATTCAATGTATTTCAATGTTAGAGTACTTCTAGAATGATTAACCACAAGAATTTTTGGTCGCATAATTGATTTTCAGCTGTTCTGGTGTCTCTTAATGGGACTCTCCAATATTTTTCGCGATCCTGTCCAAAATTTTTGGTTAATGAAATTATTCATTAGACGTTATCTCGAAAACTGCTACACAGATCGTCACGAAATTTTGGACGTGTAAACATTATACTTTAAAGTAATGCCACTGAAAAGCTTATTAATTTTCATCCATTCGTTCATAAGTTATTCAAAAATGAAAGCGTTGCGTTGGATTAGCTTCCAGGTCTATAATTTATCTTTACACATCAAATTATTGTAAACCATCGTGAAAATTTGATTTTTTGTGATTTACCTACTTACACATTACTTCCAACGGTTGCAATTAGATTTTATAAGAATTTAAAAAATCATGAAATGAGGGGCAAATTCTCACTTCTTGATTCAATCTTAATCAAGTAACTTCTTACTACAATCTTCTATGTATGTATATGCTAACTTATATCTTATAACTTATCACATTGCGGACGAAATACCAGGATTAGCGTTTTTTCGCTTGCCGCGATTGTGCTACTCTTAGAAGCATACATTATGAATCTAATGATGAAATTCTTTTCTACGAAATTGAACATAACACTTCCGGTGACTCAAAGATACTTACTTTGTAAAATTTGGTCCAGCTTATTTTTAAAGATTTAAAATGCCAAATTCCGACATTTCTCGGCTAAGATTTCTTCGGGGTCCTTATTGTATAAACCTTCAAAACTCTTTAATTAAATTCTGATTTTAAACTTCTTACTGCGATTTTCGAACTTCAAACATCGTACTTCTTACTTCTAAAGCCAAAACTTCAAAATTCAAAGCTCAAACTAGTAATTAAATGTTCATTATTTCTGGCTTTTAGAAATTTCAATTCGAAAATTGTATAAATCCAAATCTTTTATTACATTCTGCACTCTTACAAAAATCCAAATTATATAAATTTTTACTTAATGTAAATAATAGGTATCGTCTGGCTATTGTCCTTCATTAAAAAAAGTACTTATCGACACATATAGAATATGTTGTTTACCAATCACCAAAAAACGAATTCCGAACTTTTTATGGTGCCATTTCAATATATGTTACTGTACCTATATAACAGCTCATAAACAGGAAACATCCGGTGAAACATGTCAATGCAACACTTCCGAAAACAAACATGCCACAATTCACCTCACTGGAGTGTATGTTATACGACAAAGGTAGCGATTCCTTTTTTTGATAGCATATTTTTGTATGAGTTTTTTCGTTTGATCTACTTTCATCGTTACACCTGTATGTGCCAACTGTCGGTTCATTCACCCGCGAATAATTTATTCTTTCATTCTGAACAATTTACCCCAGAAGCATTCTACCGCCATATTCATAAGGGAACAGTAGGAAAATCGGCACCGACAATGTAATGGATTTTTATTGGACAGTAAAACAGCCCGACATGAACATTTCAATAAACACATCCCCGGTCGTTTAATTCTTGTGTTTTTTGTGGATGAGTTTTTTTCCACTAAAAATTTTCTGTACGAGAATTAAAATTCATTATAACTCTTTAATGAATTTTCTTTGATAAAAAACTAAAGTCTATCATTTCATTCGATTTCGATTTTTTTTGGAAATAATCATCCTGCAATAATAAAATTATTTCTCGCTTCAACAGACCCGATTTTTTCAATTAACCTTCTTCGATCCCCTTCCTTTGCATTCTTTTAATGTCATAATTCTAACATCATATTTCTTTTTTCCCCCTGTAGGTGGCTGTTCGTACACCCCGGAGTATTACATCAACATTCGCACCGGGACCCATTACTTCCCGAAAGGTCTAACCAGTGCTGCTGGTGGTGGTGGTTCTGGTGCTGGTTCCGGTTGTATCGGAAGTGGAGCAGGAGGGCCCGAAAATGGCAATAAATTCAAGTGCGGACTCAATCGAATCGAGGAACGACACGTCGAGTTTGCGGTGGAAGAAAAGGTAACGGCGAAATGACTTCATTTGTTTGTTTTTTTTTTCGAGCTTGGGGATTTTGTTCTTCTTTTTTACGAAGATTAACGATTGGATAAAAAAACGTTAGTTTTAATAAAGTTAGTTTTTATCTGTTAACACTGCAATTAGCATTAAACAAACATAATTACAAGTATTTTTTGGTACATTGTTATCGAAATTAAATTGCCAAAAATTTAAGCTTTGATCTGTTAATGTGACAAATATTACTATCCTCAATTTTATCGTTAAAACTTTCGCAATTCGCACAAAATAAAACATGTATATTTCTAACATAAATTACGGTGATTATCCTCTTCAAAAAACTATTTCCATCGTCATAATTCAACAAGAAGAATTGCATATTTTTAACTAAGGTACAGATAACAGGTTTCTAAAACTGTGCTGTGTACAAATTTGTCGGCCTCGACGTTTTTCGTAACACTGCAGCTGTCATGAAGACATTTGAGCTGTTATTAACTTGGAACTGATCATTTGATCCAAACGATTTGTTTAAAAGACTATAAATGACTTAAAACAGGGATGTGAAAAACGCGGCCCTTTTGTGCGGCCTGCAAAGCTTTTTTAAAAATTTTATGCCTTAACTTATTTTTACAATGGATTGTTAAGATAATTTATATGACTTGATCACATATGCACTTATCTGCATCTTTTTGATTCAGGATCCATTTTTCCTAATTATTTAGCTCCTACCATTTTGAAAAGCAAAATTCACTAAATTAAGTCGGAAAAGCAGCCAAAAATCGAAAGCTACACATGATCATAGCAATTCTGAAGTCCGTTAGCGAAGCCATAATTTTCGTTTCAACAAAAAATAAATTTGTATTATAAAAAATATGCTCAACAAAAAATTTTATACATATATATATATATATATATATATATATATATATATATATATATATATATATATATATATATATATATATATATATATATATATATATATATATATATATATATATATATATATATATATATATATATATATATATATATATATATATATATATATATATATATATATATATATATATATATATATCTATTATATAAAATTCTCTTGTAACGGTGTTTGTAGTACTACTCCTCCGAAACTAGCCAAAAGATGCAAATAAAATTATTTTTAGAATATTCTGTAGGCATGCGAATCGGTTTATATCGAATAAAAACAACACAAAGTCGCATCAGTTGTCCGTTATAATTAAATTTGTAGTTTTTTGAATGAAATAAAAGTCATGGCTTCCATTTTTTTGAGATTTTTTTTTCCTTTGGGCGATTTGTTTTTCGTCTCCAAGGTCGAGGCGTCGCGAGCAGACGTCGTTAGAGGATAGTAACCATTGCATAGCATACTGATCAGTGAGAATATTTTGGCGCGTATTTCTCAACCAAGCATATTTTCAATGCAAGTGGTGGCGATATGAAGCCTTGATGTGATTTTTTTGTTCTTGATTCCTAGCTCATTTCTACAGCACATGGTTATGAATGACGCCAAGATGTGACTCAGGTTGACATTTTGCTGATCGAAAAAAACATATAATATTTGTTTTGCCAAAATCTGAAATTGAAAAGTCAGGCATCCATTTTTAGAGAATTTTCTTTTCTTCGAGGGGTTTGTTTTTCGTCTGCATGGGCGAGGCGTTGCTAGCAAACGTCGTTACACGATAATAGTAATCAAAGCATAGGTACTGTTCATTGATCGCTGGAAAGATTTAAAAATTAGGCGCCTATTTCTCAACCAAGTACCTATATTTCTTATGCACGTGGGGGCGATATGCAATCTAGATGTGTTTTTTTTTCTTGCTTATTTTATTTGTACACAGCACATGGTAAGAAATGACGCCTAGATATGACACGGATTGATATTTTATCGATCGAATCAAAACCATATAAACGATTTCAAATAATAAAACCATTTTTAATTCGTGTTAATTTAAGTAGTTAATTGTTGTCCAAAAAATATGAATTTTATACAGATAAATATGAAATAATGCTATGTAATGTTATGATACTTTGCGGACGTTTGAAAATAAGAAATTGGGAAGCTTTACAATCAATTTCGTATAATCCAATACGCCTAGAATGCTAGACACATAAACTAAACAAGAGCCTATTCTATTCTATTTTGTATATTTATAGAGGATTTTAACCAACTTGGTCATTCGTCCTCTCAACAAGAGTCTGTTCTTTGAAATAGATTAGATAGGATTGAAGTTTTAAAAAGTCGAATGAACTATTTGATTTTTTGCAAACGTAAATTCAAGTCATCAATAAAATAATCTACTTTTTAATAACAACAAGTGAGGATATGCATTTTCCGGAAGAATTTTCAATTGAGAAAGTAGACTAGAGCAAGTGCAAACTTTCAACTTTTACAAAAAATGTATAAATTATTTCTACATCTAAAAATGGTTGGGCCCAAAAACAAAATTTGATTAAATAAACTCTTTTTTTTTTAAATCATTCACCAAAAAACTGTTTACACGTTTACTGTTTGTTTACACACAATTCAAGTACAAACTTAACATGAAAAGTGTTTTTTGTTTTACATATTTTGGCTATATAGAAGAGACTTTTGATTCACTTTTTTGTTGAAAAGTTTTTTTGTGATTGATATTCCAGGGGCTGCTGATTTTTATGATGAACTTTTAATATGACCTGAAAGTGTTAAAAATAATATTAATTCCTGTAATTTCTTAAGTGGAATAAGTGAAAACGCGCCATTTGGCTATGAAACATCTACAATTCAAGAATTTTATCTCCAAAATAGCCAGAAAGGATATCCCGAGTGTTGAATCTGAAGCGGATATTTAACATTATTATATAGGTCTTTGTAAATCAAGGTCTTTTTGTTGAACAGCATTCAGTGACCTATGTGTTTTCACTTGCCCCAATAAATGGGACAAATGTATACTTCGATATTCCTTTTTGTCAACATAACAATTTTTTTTTTGAAAATATAACTTTTTTCAGAGAATATGAAAGTTGAACTGTGGTGATATTCGTAAGGATTTGACCGGTGTTTCATTTTTGAAAATTAAGATTTACAGTAAAAAAGACACATAATTTTTATTAACCCTTCGTTTCATAAAGTTACAAATTTGCAACAATTTATGTATGAAAATTGAAAAATCGTATTTTATTTTAATTTTATTTCTTGATATCTGATGTAGGGGAGATGAGGGCATAACGAGCACCCGAGGCATAATGAGAACTACGCTTTTCTACGAAAGTGCGTATTTTCTTGAATAAATTTTCATGAGGGTTTGTTTTGTACTTCCTATAGTATTAATTTTTCACAAAAAAAAGGAATCTCCTTATCATCTTTACAGAGATATTTAAAAAAAACTAGCTTGGTTCTCAAGTTACGAAAATATTATAATTTTTGAGCACCACGAAATAAGCTCTTATGATCTTAAAATAACCTTGATCTATAATGTATGCACTGCAACATGATGTACACATTGTTTCTCAATTTTTACCATCAAAAAATTTTTGATTTTTCACTTTAATCAATTTTAAAACACGTTTTTACTTAAATTTGTTGACTAGGGGCATAAAGAGCACCATATTATCGAGGCATAATGAGCATTTTCTGCCGTAGAATCTAGCAGCGAATTAAAATTGATTTATAGCGCCACACCTTGACTAGTTTTCATCCGACAATTTAGCCTATTGGTAAGGTGTCGGAGAGGTAATCAAAAGACTAGAGTTAGATTTCTGTTCGAGGTGATTTTTTTCCATTCACAATTCATGATCGATTTTTTTTATTGTTACATTATACGGCTAGTAGCATCATCCTCCGAACAAAGCACTTAATGTATGAGCGTGCGTGAATTGTTTGTATACTACAAACAGATCTAGATTATTTTGTTATTGCTTTGTTTGATGAATCTACGACTCACCTGACTTCATCGAATTGAATTCGCTGCTAGATTCCCCGGCAAAAACGCACATCTTGCTCTGATTAATGGTGCTCATACTGCCTCAGGGGGGGGTTCTCATTATGCCTCCACAGTGGCTGGTTTTCAGCTTTTGGCAAATTTTTTTAAAATGCATTTTTTAACGTTTTCATCTAGTTTTTCACGTTTCAGCCCGTTAGGGAATAGGCTTTTCAAGTGTCTGAACACGAAACAATAATGTTACCTCCATATTATAGCTATTTTCTATGGTTAAATAACCGTTTTCCTTAAGGTGGCCATTATGCCCCCATCTCCCCTACACATCATTTCTAACTGTTTAAAATAATTTTAAAAGAAAAATAAAAAATCATGTAACGAAGGATTAAGGTTTTGTTTACATGATAATATCCAGGAAACAAAATGAATTCATGAAACCATCGAAGCCTGAACAGATTATTTCTTTTCGATGTATTAAATTTAAGAAAAATCTGCTTTTCAATAAATCTTAAAAATATAACGTAATCCTAAATGAAATCGCAGATCACCACCAACAATGTTCAGGAAATTTTGAAATCAGAACTGCTCCAATAAAAATCTTTAAAATAATGGGTGAATATATCTAAACATATGTTTTCCTCTTTTCAAAACCAATCGTTTCTTTGATTTATTGGGTTAAAGTTCAAAGGAATTAATTTGCATTTTTTGGTTGAATAAAAAAAAAGAAATTTGCAATACACAAAATCGCCAGATTTAATGCCATGACAAGTGCTGTTTTGGAACACTTTAAGTTGAAATGTGTAAAGTCTATAACTTAAGTATCAGGCGAATCTTTTTGGAAATGATTTTGGTGAAAATATGGATTTTAATTCAAACTGCTTCGAAGGATGAGGATGGTGTTTAAAAAGCTGTTTGAAAATGGTTAGTAAAAAATCTTTTCTTATGTTTTTTTTTTATTTCTTCAGCTCTAAAAAATACACCATTCAAAGCTAATTGGGAGATGAAAGCGCTGCGCTAGGCAAAACATTCGGCAAATACTCAAAAAATTGTCCCGATATTAAAAACAATATAACAAAACGGAATAAATCTACTAAATGGAATACAGCAAATGAAACATACATATTATCACCATACAGTTATTTATTGAACAAGTTACAAAAATTGGATATTAAAAGACCCGTTGAGTTTAAATTCTTTGGTTTAATTTTGATAGAATTGAGCGGGACGATTCGAGTAAAGGGAAAGAAGGGAAATGTAAAGAAAACTAGGAAAAATAGAAAATGGACGCCAAATTGAACATGGTAAGACGAAGTTTACCGGGTCTGCTAGTATATATATATATTTGTGCGGTCATATTTTATTTTCTAGTTATGTAATTTGTTTCAGTTTCAACATGTTCCAACATGATTTTAGAAAAAAAAAATCATTTATAAATATTTTTATTTTTTTTTATATTATTTTGAAACAAATTTATTGAAATTTAAACTTTTTTATAGTTGAGATTGAATTTTGGAATTTGTGATGCACACTATTTTACTTTTTTTTTGGTTCGATTATAGTCGTTTCAACATCTTTATGTCATTCAATGAAGCAGATGGCAAACAGTCATTGAAAAACTTATCCGGACAGAGCAACTGAAATCGATGGTTTCTCTTGGGCTCGAACTCATGGACATCGGCTCAGGAAGCAACTGACTTGTCAACTGAGCTATATCACAAGTTCCAAACTATTTTACTCAATTGTGTAAATTTAATACAGTATGAATTGCGTTTTGAAATGTTTTTTCAGTTCAGTGAGCTCTTAACGTACGTAGGAACATTTAAAACAATTTTTAATCTAAAGGAAGAAAATATAGTAAAAAAAAATCTTTAATAAATCTCTATCAAAATCTGTGCCGAAATAAAACAAGTAGAACTGAATGACTTTTTAAACTGGTTTTAAAGTTTTTAAAACAACTCTTCAAATATGAATGCCATCGAAATTAACGAGAATTTTGCAAAAGCTTTCTCATGTGATAACGTAAGAACCAATTATGCAATGGCCAGTAGTCACCTGAATAGATTCTTTTTTCAAGATGTAACTGTAGACCAAATATGCGCTGTTTGCTATAAAATCTAATGCAATAAGACTCGACAATATTCATTTAAGATTTATGAAATTTATATGGCCGTTCATTGTTCAACCTATCACACATATTTTTAACGAACTCATTCTTACTACAAGTTTTACAAGTGAATGGAAAGATATCGAAGATTATACTCATAAGCAAAAACCCGGAAAACACTTTAGAGAACAATGTGAAAAGAACGGGCCCTAAAATTGACCGCTGAGGTACACCAGATGTAACTGGTACAAACCGCAAGTATACTCTTTTATTAAATAAGCTCGAGATCTACCGTTTAGATAAGATTTAAGCAAATTGGCAGCATTTATTGAGAATCCATAATAATTTATCAGTTTGTTATAGAGTAACTTATGAGAAATCGTATCACCTTTTGAATAATCAAGCATAATCAGAATAACTGAATTTTCTTTATCTAGCACAACCCCAACATCATCGATAATCTTTAGCATCGCTGTATTGTACTGTGTTTTTCTCTATAACTAGATTGAAAATGACTGAGTAGATTATAAACGTTAACGTGACTGCACAGTTGTTGCTTGATTACCACCTTGATCCACCTACTGTTTTATAGCATTGCGAGCTAAATATATTTGCAGACAGTGTTCAACTGTACTTCAATGGTAGTGACTGCAATGTAGAAGTAATCACAAGTAAGATTAATGAAGACTTATCAAGAGTCAGTAAATGGTCTTCAAAGAACATGCTTTAACTCAATCCCTCCAAAACTTGTGCCATAATATTCAACAAAACTTGTATTTTTTCCAAAGTTTTGCGTTAAATAATCTTCCTATAGTTTTTGTAGACACAGGCATAAGTTTGGGCTTCCGATTTTAGTCAAATTATCAGTGGTGTTAAAACCCCTGGTTTTTGCTATAAAATGAACCCACCAGAAAACTTCTTCGCTCGAACGCCCATGAATTCTTTGACAAGTATAATTTTTGACAAGCTAGAACACATCACAAAAAACCACATTTTTTCTGAAAGATCTCGAGCAAGGGTGAAATATTTTCTGTTGA
The DNA here is from genome assembly GCF_029784155.1 of Uranotaenia lowii. Classification (NCBI taxonomy): domain Eukaryota; kingdom Metazoa; phylum Arthropoda; class Insecta; order Diptera; family Culicidae; genus Uranotaenia; species Uranotaenia lowii. Next base: position 162,761,480 of record NC_073693.1, read on the forward strand.
AACTAGTTGAAGTTAGTGATCTTTATTTCGTTATATTTGAGGATTTTCTCAGGATATATTACACTTCAATTCGTGAGTAATCATGCAAAATACCACCAATTGATTATTCCTAATTAAATATTTTCCTACTTAGAACTAAGTTTTCGAGCTTAACCATACCACGTTGTTTCTGCAAGTCATTTTTGGCCACCTCCATAAAAGCAGTGGAAAAGTAGCGAATCCGGAATACCGGAATAAGTAAGTTGGCTAAAAAAGTGCATAATTTCATTTGTTAATCTTTCATAATTCTTAAAATTAGGAAACTGCTTTTTCCGACAAACACGCACTAAACACAGAACACTTAAAATTGTACAAGGAAACTAAAATTGTAGTTATTAATACACATTTAAAATATTTACGATCACTAATTATATACAATAAAATTTACAGTTTGAGCTGCTGTATAACAAGCTGCTACGAAAAATAGTTTTCGTTCTACAATTCCGAACAAGTGGAATGCTACTTTAAAAACACAATGTGGAAAAATGTACAATATATTGCGTTCTTTACGCAGAGTGACTCTATAGTAAGCATTGAAACAAAAATTCGACTCTTTCAAAGCTTGATTCATCCACATTTTTTTCAATATGTGATTTCCTGATGCTACAAGCTTCAGCGCAAATGTTTCATAGATTACGTGTCGCATTTAACTCTTGTGTTCGCTATGTTTTCTCATCTCCAGTGTCATCTTATCGACTGTTCATTGGAAAATTTTATTAAGTTGAGATATTGAATGTTGCTCTATAAGTTTATCGACAGTAAAACCACTGACCATACTGACTTGACACTCGATTTCGTTTTCTGGATAATTTTTCCAATAGTACGCAATGTCGATTCCAGAGTGCGCATCGATCGATTCGAAGAAATGCTATCCCAGTTAGGAAAAGCCACCCAGCTTTAAAAATAAAACAGGCAATTTCTACGATAAAATCGGGCTAAACAGGACCATTTTTCCTACAGGGCATTTTTTGTCAAATTTTTCAGGTTCGCCACCTGCCGTCGGTATTGCGAACCTGCAAAATCTGACATCGAAAAATTAGACAGAAAATGGTTGAAGTGTTGTTCTAAGTGTCATGTCAGTGTGGTCAGTGGTTAAACTCCAGGAAATACATTCGCAAGAAGTACTCGGTCAAGAAAATTAGTAATATTACGCACGCACCGCAAAATACGGCGATTCATTTTTGGTAAAAGGTGTTTCTTTTTGGAACTCATTACCTTATGATGTGACAATAAAAAAAAAATGAAGAAGTTTCAAGAAAAAGATGTTTTGAGCATTTAAGTGTTTAACTAATTGAAAAATTAAAAACTGTAAAAGGGGCTTGTGATATAGCTCAGTTGGCAAGTCTGTTGTCTCCTGAGCCGATGTCCGCGAGTTCGAGCCCAAGAGTACACAAGTTCGAACACAGTTGTACCGGATAAGTTCTTCAATAACGATCCGCAAACTGCAACGTTGATAAAAGTCGCGAATGCCATAAAGATGGTAAAACGACTATAATCGAAACAAAAAAACTGTAAAAGTTGTATTGTATTCGTTAACCCTGATTCTATATACCATAAACATACTGTTGTAACAATTAAATAAGATGTAAGTCTTATGTTACAGAAACGAAATACAAATCTTTACATTTTTCTGCAACTCCGCGTTTCAACATATTTTGTTTTCAAAACAAACTTTTATTGCATAAAGGCCAGCTTTTCCTACTGAAAAAACAGTGTCAAAAGGTAATAAACAAAAACTACAATCTGTTTCTTTATGTTCAAAAACTTGATTCTAAAGGGTATTTTACACAATTCAGTGTTGAAAAGTGAACATTTCGACACTGAAAACTGTATCCAGAAGTGCTACTTTTCAGCACTAAATTCAGTGTCGACAAGTGCAAACCAACTTATTCGTAAATCTTCTGCCGTTGGCACATGCTGTTATTTGTTGACATGTGCTACTTGTTATTATTAATCATAAATTTTCAAGATAAATATCCAAAATTGCATCAAATTGTGTATGCAACTCGTTGAATAATCGATTTCCATCCCACATTGTAATTATACAACTCGGCAAGGCCCGTTACAAAAATGTACATTTCGTGCTTAAAAAATATAGTTTTTGCAACTTGTTGCATAAATAACTATCTCGTTTCCTATGTTAAATTAATGTTAACCAAATCCAACGACTATTATGACGGGATAAAAACATTAAAACCAACTACAGACTATCTCGCCATTCGTCGCAGAAAAAAGTGCCACCGGGAGTTAAATATCCGTCACGTCGCGTCGCCCTCCTGTAGGTACATGAGCTCAAGACGTTTTCAATTTCCCTCGATGGTTATCAACACAATACACCCGGTGTTGGAGTGCATCCGGATGACACAGTTGAACTGCAGTATTGCGAACAGAGGAAAGACGAACTAGAAAACCCAAAAGCTGCTACTGCAAGTGAATGCAAAACTTTTATTGGCGGTTATTGCACCACGAAGCAGCGAACATTGTCGACGATTTAATGAAGTCGATGTCAACTTGACATGCCGGCTTTGTGGGAACAACTATTTGTTGAGATTTGTTTTGGTTCCCCTGCATTACGAGTTCTGTGTGTCAAGAAATAGATTAAATAAGGGAGAAGGTCTAGAGATTAAAATTTCTATAAGTTCTTCGTTACCTGCATTATTTTGAACTAAGGTACAAAATTCACCTAGTTTAAAAAATAACCGTCAAAATTTATCTTCAAATGTTTGATTCTCAGACTGAATTTATTTCCAATTGAAAACGCGAAAACCCCTTAAGGTGGTTTTATTATTCAAACAATGTGCAAATCCGAGTCATTGAACGAGATTGTTCCAGCGTTTTTCATTATCTGCCTCCATCTTTTAGCTACCAGCCGGTCCCATTGAAAATTTCCCATTCAATTCAAATGAAATCTAACGGGCACATCCTTTTTCGACTTCCTTTGCAGCCCTGTGCATCGCCGAGAAGATGTTCCGGGGAGTCTTTCTCCGAAATTGGTCCCACGACCAGAGGACCTATTTCTTCGAGCGCAAAGTCTTCGTTGTCGTCATCTTCCGCACTCAAGAATAGTGGTAGCTGCAGCAGCAACAACAACAACAATAATTCATGCACCGCTGTTTGCAATGGCGGTTTATCACAACAGCACCATCAACAGCAGCACCTCCAGCAACAGCATCCGTCCTCGGCCGGAGTGACAAATGCAGTTGCCATGAGCCCGGTCATGCAGAAGAATCTTGGGATGCAGCACTACCGGAGTATTGAATGTAAGTTTCCGTTTCTTCTGAGATGTGATGAATATTTTCAAGTAGGTACCTATAGGTGAATCTGTTGATTGCGACCAAAGCGTGCGTGGAGAAAACCAAATTTAAACAATTATGTAGAAACTTGAATACCAAAAATCTTGAATTACCAGAATCATAATAATATTACTTTCATCAGTTTCATTTCAAGTTATCTATACCATGTACGGAAAATTTTACTTCTGGTTTTGGAAAATTTCTCAAGTTCTATATGATACCTTTGAAGCTTAAGGGGTATTATCGCATAGAATTTAATTTCGAGAAAACACGCTTTTTAGTTGATTTATTTGGTCATTTTCCATACATTTTTCGAGAATTTGAATTTTCCTGCCGAACGTAAAGGTATATTGAAAATTCAAAAAATCAGAAAAAAAATATCAAAAATACTATTTAACTAGAAAAACCGTTTGACATTATTAACTCAAAATCGACCATTTTTGCACTTAAACCCCTTTGGCACTGAGGGCCTCATATTAAAGTAAGTTGGCAAATTTCATTAACAAAAACTGTGTATCAAAATTCAAATCTGTTACGACGATTGCTACCTTTGTGGTTTATCTATAGGTGAGGACAAGGGTACCCTTGCACGAGTGTGAGAATCAGTTTTTTCAATGTTTTGACTGCTACGTCACAATCGTTCATGAGCGTCTCGATGTTGGAGTCGCCATTTACCGACGGCATACAATGTTCCATGCAATTTCATAAATCATAATCAAAGCACTCTTTCATTTACGGTTTTTTTCCTGACGCGCAGCACGGCGACGGTATTAGTTCTAAATAATAAACAAGTTCATTTGCGTCCCAAACATTCCTCCTTATAAGTCTCCATGGCTACATTTGGGCGCTTAACACTTGACTCCGTGATAGCGTCGCGTTACGTCCCAATCGTTCACAAACAACTGTATGGATACAACAAACTAATGCCGTTTTCGTTTATCTCCACTCGCGCGGGGCAAAACTTTTTCTGAATAAACAAACAGAATCGTTACCCGGGACGATGCAAATATATGGTTGCTATACTCACCCTTATGCTTACCCCAAACACTGACAATTTTTACGGGGTGCAACCGCCTGCTTGAGGTTCAAATCTCGGGCAAAACTAGTGGACTTCTGAATTAATAACCGAACGTAATAACAGCAGTTAGGGCAAAACCCGTGGGTAACTAGGTTGCCACTGCCAATAAACGAAAACACTATAATACTAAAGTTTTTGGTTGTCCCCACCTATAGATAAACCACATAGGATTGCTACGGGGTTGTGACCGAGGTAAAAGTAAGAACGCGAACGACGTAAACTACTATAAAATAGGTTCTTCTTATACTACTGGTGAAAATATACTTTGTGCGGACGTAATCTAGGTTGTGTTACAATATGGAGTATCCAGGGTCCCAACATCTCCCCTCTGAGTTTAGCCGGTACGAGTCGAACCTCTTCGGAACTCTTCGGGGACGTGAAGATCTTAGTGGCACTCACTTGTACGGCTGATTGTTCTTGGATGGCAGATTGAAATCTTGAAATAGATGTGCTAGTTTCAGAGGATTCGGCTCGGATACGGGTTCCGGAGATGGTGGTATAAGCTAAGATGAAGGTGATGGCTGACGATTCGAGTTCCGACTTGTGAACATCAACCACAGTTTTCTGCGTAGATGATGGCAAAGACTACGGATTCTGTGTTGACACTGGCGAAGATTATGTTGGAAACTTGTTGGTTGAAGGCAAACGTGGGAGGTTCCAAGCATCGAGAAGGATGCTCAGAGGCAAGTTGGTTTTCGGCGCAGTTTCCGGTGACAACCGGGAACCAGTTCCACTTATTCATGGCTTATATTTTAGCAAAAACGAGTTCGCAAAGGATCTTTGCGAGTGGAGGTCTTTATAGTAAGGTGATCGATCTGGTTCCGGCGGCGCGGCGGTAGTAGTTTGATTCCATACTAGTTTGAAATTGATCTGTCAAACATTGCTTCGGCTGGAGATTTCCCGTCTGGTGCCGATGGGTTTGGTGTGCTTCGATTGATTAGAAGGAAGATGACCAATGGTTCTCGGACGATTGTCCTTGTCTCCTTTTCTGGTTGCACCTTGAACGTATCTACAAAGCGTTCCACCTGACCGTTGCTTTGTGGAGGGATGATGCTGTTTTCCAAGCAGAACGTTTGAAACTCTTCACTGGTAAATTGAGTTCTACTATCGCTGACGTGTGTAGTTCGCATACCCATTCGAGCAAACGGATATTTCAGAATGCGAATTGTTGAGATGGATGTCATACGATGTGTTTCAACAATTCAGGCCACTTGGTGAAGGCGTCGATGACCAACAGGTAGTATTTTCTATCCAAACGTCCAGCATAGACGTGAACCCTTCCGCATGGCTTGCTCGGAATCGGCCACAGTGACGGTTTCGAAATTGGAGCGGATTTTTAAGCAACGGCACAATTTCGACACGACTTGACATAGGAGATTACAACGGAATCTAACCCTGGCCAGTAAACGTCCGAAAGAGCTATCGCCTTTATTCGCTGGAAACCCATGGTTGATTTGGTTCAGGCGATGTTTGCAAAACTCCGATGGAATGACCAAACGATCGCTGAACATTATGCACCCTTGGCAGAGACTGAGTGTGTCTTAGTGCGATCGTATAATGGTTTGAGTTTCGAGTCTAGTAAGGCCTTTAAGAAAGGGGCCAGCTTTTTTTTGTGTATTGGTACACTCGCTTCAATACGAGATCTTTTTGAGTTGCAGTTTCGACAAGCCTAAAACTCAAGGGAAGAACCTTCAATAGGACCGAAAAAGGCATGACCCCCGCCATAACATCAGCAGCTACCGAGGACACTGTTCGGTATGCGCTGATAACTCGCAGAGCTTTTGTAGATTACACTGCCTATTCAAGGCTGTCGCGCCGCACCGCAAAATGGACGAGGTCACACTCGTCAGGATTCTTCTTCTGCTGCAGCGACGAGTTGTTCGACAAGGCCCGTGAGGAGGCTGCTGTCGCCATTGCCACTCTTTTACAGGCGTAGTCGACGTGGGCCGTAAAGCTCAGCCGGTTGTCGATCATCACCCCGAGGTGTTTAATCGCAGGCTTGGATTCGATCGCGCAAGGTGCAGCTGCAATAGTCCCTGATTGTGCTGAAATCAGGTTTGTGATCAGCTCCATCTCGGTCTTGTGGTGAGCCAGACGCAAGCTCTTGGAGCGCATCCAACTGGACCTCTCCGGTTAATGGGCCCAATGCCAGGGCCAGGGCCCATCGTTGAAGTCGGTTGGAGGGGTAAACCGATATGCCCTACTTGCTACCGCAGATGCTGAGGGGGGCATGGTTAGTTTGAAGGCGAAATCTTCGACCGAACAACATCTTGTGAAACTTTGTTACAGCAATTATAATCGCGAGCCCCTCACTGTGTTAACATAAAGTTGGAGGTTAATTTTTTTTTTAAATTTGTTCAAAGATGCCAAGATGCCAAAGAAGGCATTCTGGAGTCCAGGCAAATTTAGCTCCATCTTTCAAAAGTTCTACCAGAGGGAATCGCAACCGATCTTCGGATGCCGATTTCGCTGACCTGAACGACCGAGTAACTGGCGTACCTATTGAATTTACGAAATGCGGCTCCTGTCAGCTAAGTCCAAGATGGCAGCCCCATCGCGGGATAGGGACTTTAGGCTAACAACCTACTGCTCCCAATTCATAAAATGACCGACCTGGAACTTTGGCGACGACTTTTAGCATGAAAACACGGACACGAATTGGAACTTGGAACGTTTTAACCCTTGCCCAACAAGGCAAGCTGGCTCAACCTGCTAGAGAAGCTAGCCGCCTCAAGCTTGAAATTATGGAAGTAAGCGAAGTCCGTTGCCCTAACGCTGGAGAACTCAAGACACAGGATCGGCGGGGGATTATAGTTTCTGCTGCTCAAATTTGACACAAGATTCATTTATGCGGCAAACATAGGAGGTGTAGCCCTGATTTAGTTTTTTCTTCAGAGGTAGGCAACGGTGACGACAATTGAGCACGGATTCAGTGGAACCGAAAATGGCTTTTAGTTTGTCCAATGTCTCTGTGAAGTTAAAATCCTTTAGTTGCCTAGGGAGGATGAAACTTACGTTGCACTCATGCTCCGCTGCTCCAGGTTTTCCCATGAGCAGGCGAACTTTTGCTGGATCATCAAGCCTTGCAGCATCTTTTTCGAAGAGATCATCGTACCTCCTAGACCACGTGGCGAAGGTTTGCTCAATGGGTCGAAACGGAATTCCTTCACGTTGTTCGCCAAAGAGTCGAGAATGATTTCCGGGTTGGAGGGCACCTGAACGTTGATGGATAACAGGGCGTTTCGGAATTGTGTCAGTTGTGTTGTTGCTGCTGGAGCATTTGGGTCGTGTAAGCTTGCTGTTGTTGGAGAAGTTGGGCGAAGTACGGATCCGACGGGATCGAGCGTGGCTGCTGTTGTTGACCATGGTGACCAAATATCGACTGCTGGGAATGATTTTGTCTTCCGTGGTGTTGCGGGCAGGATTTTAGAGCTTCTCCAGCGTTTGTGAATTCCGAAGGCAGATTGAGGTTATTGTTCTCCATAGTGCACCGATATTTCCGCGTGGCGACGCGCCTCTTAACACATTAAGGACCGCTAAGAAATCTAAGCCGTTCAACACCAAAATTCGGGATACTTTATCTTAGAAATTACGGGACAAAATTTTACAAAATTAGTTTCTTTGATTTACTAGAAGTGTTGTGTACAGTTCTGTAGAATCAAGTTCTATTATAAGATTCATAACAATTGAGTTATCCTTTTTAGTGTAGGATAGAAGCGGCAATAAAATAAAAAACCGAGTAATCTCGTATTTCGTCCGCAATGTGTAAAGTGAAGATTATTTCGCTAAATTTTCACTAAATCTCTTAATTTTCACTTACTCGTCGCCACTGTTACGACATTTGTTACGGTGTTGTGACCGAGGTAAAAGTAAGAACGCGAACGACGTAAACTGCGATAAATACTTCTTTTACCTACTGGTAAAATATACTTTGTGCGGACGTAATATAGGCTGTATTACAATATAGAGATTTCAATCCCTACTAACTATTTTGCTGATGTGGCTTTAGCAGGTCTGCAAGCACTGTTGCCAACCGTGAGCACAGTGCACTGCTGTGGCGTATCCAGATTCCCAACAAAATCGAAGTTCATAGGAGTCAAAATATAATATTCCAAAACAATACTATGACATTCATGATATACCTAATAACTCCACAAAAATATCTGATGAGCCTATAAACATTCTTTTTTGAGTTGATCCTCTTTGTTTTTAATCCGATTTCAACTCACTTCTGGATCCTTTAGGTAATCTTGAATGATTTAATACTTAGAGCAGGAAAAAAAAGCTTAAGTACAAAACTCATAAGCGACACATTGGTACTTAAGTCTTTTTTGATTGTATTCAGTATTATTTTATTTATTGTCGGACTCTAGACTGTATGCGATATTGTCTTTATACTCATATTTTGCAATTTTCTAATTAGCCCCCTCGCCTCGACAACGTTGTCGCATCCGAACAAATCCCTGGCTCACAACCTTGGATGGCTCTATGACAAACGGTTCTACCCACAAAAGCAAGGACCAGGATTCCGGATCGACCTCATCTGGCATTAAGTCAAGCAGTGGCACCGACGACAATAAGAAGGATTCAAAGTATACTAGTGTTCACGTTCTAGGAATCATTTTTTTTAAAGATTATCTTTAATTTCTAGAAAACTCAATGCCCTATCCGACAGCGATTCCAGTTCCTCAACGGAGAAGGTAGTCAGCAAAAAGCTACTCACTCCGAGGGGATCCAAAAAGATGATTGGCCTAAGCGATGTTTCCCGGCTGGACAGCAAGGCAACAACCTTTTGCTCGAACCTGGATAGTGACGAAGACGCCACGCTGAACGAGATGATGGGAAAGTTTGACGAAAGTTACCACTATGAGAAAGAGACTGATATACTGAGGTAAATGTTCAACTTTCTCTTAAAAATTAAATGTACTAACAATTTTTTTACAGTTGTAGCGACTCGGATCCTACGGATTGTCCATCGGACATTGACACTGGTCAGGATGCAGGGGATGAATGCGACACTGACGACCTGCTCGATTTGGACTTCATCGACACGGGATCGGTACAGGAAGTCATCGATAAAGAAAACTACAAACATACCGGCAGTTGTTCCTATCATAACTTCCCCGAGCGACGTTCCTCTTCACGGCACAAAAGTCGAAGTAAACGTAACAGTGAAAGCGGAGGTTCTAAGAGACGCAAAAAATTGGTCAGAACTAGGAAGAAGACCGCTGATGGTGGGAATGGAATGTCGGCGAGTGGAAGTTTAAGCATAAGTCGAGGTTGTCGAAGTCTTGGCGGAACTCCTATGACATCCAGAAGAAACCAATCGGAAGAGAGGACACCAACAAATAGCTCTCCGTTGGGTAATCGATGTAATTCGTTGACATTCACTGAGCTACATTCTTTGCAAAGTCGATACTTAGCGATATCTGAAAGTGAGAAAGCGCTTTTGAAAGCTGATCTGGAGGCAGATGTCAAATACAAACAGTTGATTCATGAAGCAGAGTCAATATTGTTTTCTATGAAAACAAACAGCACCAAAGAGTTGAGAGATGTCAAGGAACCACCTGCCGCAATCTGTAGTCCGAGAAGAATTTGCAATCCTCCTGCTAACAAACGTGTTGAAATGCTTCGTAATTGTGAAGCAGATCTTAAACGGGAGTTGGCTAAGACTTGTTCGCAGAAGTGCTCTGAAAACGGCATCGATCTGAACCCAATTGAGGGTGTTATTGTAAACAAACGTCTCGAGGTAATCCGTTACGAGACATCTATCTCTGCTCCGAACAGCCCGAAAAATACACGAGTAATTCCTCGTAAGACCCACGTAACTAATTTCATCAGCCAGAATCACTGTCCCGAAATTGGAAAGCGCCAATGTGACCATGAAAACGACCTCAAGAGTGCCAAAACATCTTCACAATCTGTGGCCTACGATCGAAACATTGTTCCTCCCAGATCCCCCGTCATTGTTAGAAGAAGATTCCGCAGTCAGAGTCCCAAACAAGATCTGGTATCTGATTCGGACTCGGACGATCTAAGCCGAAACCTGGACAAAAACCACTGCAAGAACAAATCCAACAAAGAGAACGTCTCGAACCGGAAGAGTATTACAGGGAAACAGTTGAACAACTTCCGGCACACGATACATGCTCCATCGGGAACTAATTCCGGGGTCGATGACCCCAGGGCTGTTGTCTATTCGGGTTCACTGAACGAGAGTGAGCTGAAACAGCGCAGCATGCACAAAAGTCCGCTAATGTCGTTCCGATCCGTGGATATCGGGAACAAGTTGACCGAGGACAGTTACTGTCCACAGAGTGAACCCCTGAAGCGGAAAATCTATACGTGCAGTTCGACGTTCGAGAAAATTCAGCGAAGTTTGGATGCAGATCCAGGTGAGTTTTTTCATTTTCTAAATGTTATTTTTGGGGTTTTAAGCCTTTTGGGTGTGTACCTCCCACGTAAGATATTTCTTACGAAGCAGCCATTCAGATTCTACAGAAATCTGGAACGATTTCCTGAGATCCGAATTAAGCTCTGTTGACTGGAAATAAATTCTGACCTTAGAGTCATTAGACTTAATAAAAATTTATGAGACATAATTCGGATTGAGTAACTTAATCCTTGAAAGTTATTCTAAAATCTAAATTCTGATTGAAATATTTTTTTAATTTATTTTCAAAGTAAAAATAAATATTATTTTATCGACTCATCCTAGCAACTTATCGTTTTCTTACACGCTCTCTCACTTCAGAACTCTCGAAAAAAGCTCTCCTTCATCGAATCTCTCTGCTCCGTCGTGAGCGGCAAGCAAAGTCAAAGCTCGAAAGCTCTTGCTCTGTCGATAATTCGGGACACGAACCAGCCGTAGCTGCCGGTCGAACTCAAACGCCGCTAGCCGACAGGGGAAGCTCGGAGCAGATTCAGCAAACGCTTGCAGCAAACGGTTCACTGGACGCGGAAACGGCCAAGCAACGACTTATTATGAGCACGCTGGCCGATATCAAGCGAAGTCTAGAGGATCAGAGCGTCGAGTTGAATGAGCTCAACGATTCCGACAATTAGATTGGTGCAGGTTTGTAATTATAGGTGACAAAATAACGCATAATACTCGATATGGTTCAGAGTCTATTCGCGATTTTACTTCTCTGAATTTCTGACATCCCTAGGAGCTCGTATGTGATCGTTAAGTTTATCGGTGTAAGTTGACTTCCGTTTCGTTGTGATTTCTCCTACATTCCGTATTACTATACTATTTAAGCTGAAATTTTGAGCAGAGTTTCACGTGATAACAAAACTAGATTAAATATTGGATGATTGTAACGATTGAATCGATGCATTTTTCTTTGTGGAAATTGGATTCATTGGATTTTATTTTTTAAAATAATGATTCACTCAAATTATAAAAACCCTCCGTGAAAGAATAAAGTTTTTTTTGGGAGAGATTTTCAACCTATTGGAGGATTCATCCCAGGAAAAAATAAAAGAGTGAAGCTAATCGAACTTACCTTAATCTAATTAGTAACCAACAGAACTAGTCGACCATTCTTATTGCAATCGAAATACCTTAAAAAACAAACATTTTCCATACGTAGTTGAAGTTTTTGAAACCAAATGAAATTAGAACGTACCTTATTTAAAGTAAATATCGTAGTTGAATTGGAAGTTATTAACTTTATTTCCGTCGTGTAATTTGAAATTCTAGAAAAAAAATAATACTAACTCCAGTCTCTTCAATATTAGCAGAGACATATTTCTACGACTTTTAAATTAACCAAAAAAAAAACAAAATTCGAAATACTATGAATTGTAGTGTTGTCCATCCATCCATTAGATTGTAGAAACTCTACCCCGAAAGTAAACCCGTTTCTTAACCTCCAAAATGCTAGTCTCTTCCTCTTAGTTAGTCTAGAGAACTCGAGAAAATAATACAATAAAAACCGAACGACAAAAACTTAAATACATTTTACCATAACATATTCTGTATTATGGATAGAGTAGATATTCTTATAGTGGAAACTGGAATGATACAATAATAACTATACTGTGAAGGAGAAACAAGTGAAATATTTAAGTGAACTAGTTTGTAGCTGTTCTTGGGTTGTTGTTTACGAATTCGGTTTAACAAAAAACTTAGTTGGAAATCAATTACCTACTACCAATATAGTTCCGTAGATGACATAGATTGGGTAACATAATCGATATGCATTAACTGAATATTCAAACAAACTGCAATAGAATAGATAGCATTTATTTTTGATTAATAGTTTCGTAGTGGTTTTTAGATGGCTTAAACATTTGATATACATCCAGTTTTTCGTAATATTATTTATTTAGTAGATTACCAATGTAGTTGAACAAAATCTCCTTTTCTTAAATTTGCAGCGTTTCAATCAAGCTCTCAATGGAATACTAGAAAATATTGTGATCAGCAGTATTCGAACCACAGAAGTAAATCACCCACATCATATATTTTACAAGAATACCTTTGGTTAAGTGGGCCTTAAGCTATGTTCATTTTTAACCCTCATCCGCATTAGATTTCATTACCCTAATCAGCACTAGAAGTGTCATTTTGACACTCCAAGCTAAAATCGTCATAACTCTCTTTATATCTAACCGAATACAATGAAACTTATATCACTAGAAACCTTGTAATGTCAGTAAAATATGTTTAGAACATTATATATAGCTAAAGCTTCTAGTTTTCTCGTTATTCAGCATGAAAGGAAAAAAATCCGAAAAAACATGCCTCAGGAAAACTGCTGTAGATCATATATTACACGTTCAAAAAAATAGTTTCCTTGAACATATGAAAGCTGAAGTTAATGTCTACATCATGGATCAAAGAAATATTTTTTTAAATTTTTTTGAATGAAATGGTCACAAAAAGTTCAAAAAAGTGGTCTGAAATACCTACTTTTCATTCGATTGCTAGTAAATACTGTTTGAGCGATGGTAGAGTGTTTTAAAAAATATGACTACAAACTTTATTGAAATTCTAACATTTTGCTGTCTTTAGATTTTCGATGCAACAAAAATTGAATTTACTGGAATTTTTCAAAATTGGCTACTTTGCGCGATTTTTTCACTAATTGAAATTTCATCTGTTTTTGTGGTCCTCCGTCAGGTTGTACCCGGATTTTCAGTGCTTTCTCGCCGTTTCAAGCAATCAAAACTATATCCATTGAAAAGGGAATTTAATATACATTCTAGTGAGGTACAACAATTTACACTGTGAGATTTTACAAAAATATGAAAATTATAAACGTAAAATCATTCCGGAATTTCTAGAACCACAAGCAGCGCGTCCAGCAAAACGTGTTTGTTTGCTCTCCGAGTAGGTGCGGTGGGTGATGATTTGGGCAGAGAGCGAAGCCGACATACGAAATAATGATGCGTGTCTTACGTTTTTTGGTTGGAAATTTTCTATTGATAGTAGTTCACGTTTGCTCACGCTCATTTTTTTCTAAACATTTTTGACTGTTTTTTAACCGTTTTTTGGTTTTTCTTGAAGAACTTCTGAATTTGTTATTTTTCAACCATACTCAATTGTTGAATTTTAACCATTTCTGAAGTTCCAATCGAAATCGCAGAAAACGGTTAAATTCAATCAGGAAAAAGTTTCTCTGCTGTTGTTTTTTTAAACGTTTCGGAAGTGTTTGCACCTTTTGCAGCGCACGAAGTATTCGGGCTTGATTCCTTCCTTCTCAACCCGCTGATTTCGAACTGAAGAATCGAGTGATTGAGGAGAAGATCCGAGAGGCCATCGCAGATCCGGTGGAACAAATATGAACACAGGTAAGGAAAATTGAATGCCGACAACATAACCTGAAATCCATTTTGAACATGACGATCAAAAATTCCCTTTCAGATCGGGTGTGGCAACGGGGGCAACTGGAAATAATAATATCCGAGAACAATAAAAAAAGGTCCGTCTCAGCTGTAGAAAAATGCTGCTCAGCAAGGCTCATCGAAAAACGTCTGGAACTTTTCATCACCTACAGCTCAGCAGAAGTCAAATTGAGAAGGGATCTGGCTACAGGGTTCCGGTCGGCATACTGATCACCGTAGAGAGGGCCACCAACAAAAATAGACTGGCGGATCCATGTCTTGTCATGATCATTTTCTAAGAGGTGAGGTTCCAGGTGTTGGTTAGGTAATTCGTCAGTTTATGATTCTTGGTGTCGTATTGAATACCGTTCTAAATTCTAGATAGATAATCCGTCTCGATATAAACAAAGCAACGCCAGCTTCTATTAGTCCTGGAGTTCTGGATCTGTTCCATGAACTGGCTATGTAAGTATGGGAAGAGCTGTTCCGGAAAATTTTCAACGGAAGTACGAGGGCGAAGCGAGCTATGATTATTTTGAACTTGGAGTAAAAACATCGATTTACATTTTCGCCAACATCCCTCCTAAATGGGAATTTCAGATCGAACCACGATGCAAAGGAAACCATTTCGAACGAAATTTAATTGTTATTGCGTCTCAACATGTATTATCAGAATCAATTGTGTATATTACGTTTCATGTTTCCCATGCTTAATAAAACATATAAATTTGATAACATTTCTAAAAGAAGATTTCGCGATATGATTTAAATTTAATGAGAAAACATTCGTTTTATTCCTTAAATATTGAACCTGGCTCCCTTTGTTCTAAAAACGGTTATTTTTCAACCATTTTCGCATGCGAGAGCATGTTTGAAAAATAACCATAATGCAAGTTCTCCTTGAAATCTCATTTAATGAGTTTTCAGTGAAAACTCATAAAATGACTTAACCCACAAAACTGCCATTATGGTTATTTTTCAAACATTAATGGTTCAACAGGGCCGAGCGTGCTCGTCACGACACGCATCATTATTTTGTCTGTCGGCTTCGCTCTCTGCCCAAATCATCACCCACCGTACCTACTCGGAGAGCAAACAAACACGTTTTGCTGGACGCGCTGCTTGTGGTTCTAGAAATTCAGGAATGATTTTACGTTTATAATTTTCATATTTTTGTGAAATCTCACAGCGTAAAGTGTTGTACCTCACTAGAATGTAGATTAAATTCCTTTTTCAGTGGATATAGTTTTGATTGCTTGAAACGGCGAGAAAGCACTGAAAACCCGGGTACAACCTGACGGAGGACCACAAAAACAGATGAAATTTCAATTAGTGAAAAAATCGCGCAAAGTAGCCAACTTTGAAAAATTCCAGTAAATTCAATTTTTGTTGCATCGAAAATCTAAAGACAGCAAAATGTTAGAATTTCAATAAAGTTTGTAGTCATATTTTTTAAAACACTCTACCATCGCTCAAACAGTATTTACTAGCAATCGAATGAAAAGTAGGTTTTTCAGACCACTTTTTTGAACTTTTTGTGACCATTTCATTCAAAAAAATTTAAAAAATATATTTCTTTGTTTCATGATGTAGACATTAACTTCAGCTTTCATATGTATCAGGCAAATATTTTTTTGGACGTGTAATATATGAACTACATCAGTTTTCCTGAGGCATGTTTTTTCAGATTTTTTTTTCTTTCATGCTGAATAACGAGAAAACTAGAAGCTTTAGCTATATATAATGTTCTAAACTTATTTTACTGACATTACAAGGTTTCTATTGATATAGGTTTTATATGAAGTTCATGATAATTCAAACGACTTAAATGGATTTTACTTTTGGAGTGTCAAAATGACACTCTAAGTCGGAAAAGGGAGTTTTTTTACCCTGGCTTCCAGGGTTCGTCCATAAATAAAGTAAAGATGCAAATTTAAAGAACTTTTGAATGCATTTAGAGTCCCCGAAGAAATTTTTGTGTTTTGAAGCTTCTGAAAAAAGTTACAAGCATTCAAACTTGAAATAGTGTCAAAATGACACTCTAATGCGGATGAGGGTTAAAGCATACCTGGTACATAATCCGATGCACCAAAGTTGAATAGTTTTATTACATTTACTTCAAATATTGAATTTGATTTAGTTGACAAATGAACAGTTTTTTCGGATATTTATGTAGTTCGTCAAAAGATTGGACTTCTTTCGTGCATCGAAAGTTATCGACTCATTAATCAGGATTATGCCGTGCTGCCATGGTCCAAAGAGTAGCAAGGGAGTGTTACGAAGCCAGAGCTGTTTAGTTTAGAGGAATGCGTAAAGGTCAATGAGCAGCGTCAATGCTCACGTGGCTGGAGAAATGGGACGCATCGAACAACGCAAGATGAACGCATAGGATAATTCTGCGACTTGAAGACTGGGTGAATCGGAAGTATGGCGAAGTCAACTGCTACTTGACGCCGATCCTTTCGGGTGATATGTGCTCTGAGTTATACCATTGCACGCTGAGAGCGTTGTAAATTAGATGTGCGGTGACGAACATTCGTCAGCGTGCTATAAACGACGAAATTTCGCAGATTATGTTGGATCTGATACGGAAATACAGATCAGCAGAGTGACACGAACAGAAATAAAGAGACATTCAACGAAGCTTAACAAGCTATAGGTTATGTCCCTATGTCTAAGCACGATTTTGATTCAATCCTGCTCATTCCGGATGACTTTTAACCAGTTGATTTCTGCTGGGTGTTGTTGTTCAGTTTTCATAATTTTCAAGAAAATGGGAAGTATTTCCCCGGAAAAGCGCAAAATGACCACCAGTTACATTGTTTCTGACTCCGCAGAACCGGCAAGGGATTCTTTAATCCGGTTAAAGGGCACTTCCTGATCGCTGTCCGGCTTGTACAGAAGCAACTTTTGCCAAAGCAAGAACAATAAGCCACTTTCAGCAACAAAAGCCCAATCACCAGCCAAACGATAAATATGCCGTTGCTATCGAATGCCAATCGTCTTGGGCCTTTAATAGTATTCACAAAGTGGGTTTTACACAAATAAACACACTAGCTGATTTCGGTTATGCTTAGATATATTCGAGTATCAACTTATGAACTATTTTCAACTTATAACTTCTAACAAATGAATAGGGACACGAACGGACGAGGGTTAAAGTTTCGGTGCTAAGGAGTGTTCACTTTATAAAATGGACACTTTGTTTGACGATATTTTATTCATTTATTGACCGAATTACATAGAGTTTTCTGTAAAACATTGCAAAACTAATGCAGAACAAGAAAAAAGTAAGAAATTTAACCAAAAGTTTTCAACGATAAAATTGGAGCACTTTTCCTCGAACTCCCCTTATAAGCCTCTTTACAGTTTCCGGCTTGACTTTTCGGCTGGCTTTTGTCCACATTTTCTTGAACTCGTCGATGGACTGCGCTTCTCTACCATCCTCAAGAAGATTGCGCTTGATGATTGCCCAGTAACACACTACCGGGCGCAGCTCGAGCCAATTTGGCGGATTGTCCTCTTTCTCAACTAAACATATCTTAAAGGATTTCAGTAGTTTGAGAGTAGCTGAAGCGTAGTGTACGGAAGTAAGTTCAGGCCAGAACAATGGTGGGATTGTATGATGACGATAAAGAGAAACAAAGCGTTTTTCGATGCATTCCTTACGATAATTTTCACCATTGATGGTACCTGTTGTGAAAAATGACGACTTCTTTCTCCGCAAGAGCAGATAGCTTGCCAAACAAGCACAAAGTCCCTCTCGGTCAAAGAGCCCGAGGAACCGGAATCAAGAGCGTCATTCTTGATACGATTTTCGAACAGACAAGTGGTGAACGCGTTGTTAGTGAAATTCAACAATTTTGGAAAGAATACGACAAGATGATCATTTTTCATGACGGAAATCATGTGGACAATCGGCAACAATGCGTCGTGGAGTGCGTTTGAACAATTGTTCACACTTTCAACGATCACCACCGCAGATAAGGTTGTAGTAAATCTTCGATCGGTAGCTGGTAGTGGATTGTAATTTTGGTGCTTAACTTCCGAACATGCGATTGCGAAGTATAGAGAGTAAACCAGCTTCGTGAGCTCATGCGAAACCGAGTCAAAAACAAGCTCCTTCCGTCAAACCAAGAGCTAGTAAATTATATGATCAACTGTTGAGTGCAAAATCGGTGTATGTTAACATTGACGACGAAACCTACTGCAAGTTTGATTGCAAAACGCATCCGGGTGACCAGTACACTATTCGAGATGGCCAAAGTATTGATGAGACGGAGACATCGATTTCACCCGAAAAATTCGTTTAAAAGGCCAAGGCAAGCCTTATGTGCATGTGGCATGTTTTCCGAGCCGTTTGTGACTACTGACACAATGAATACTTCTGTTTATGTCAGAGAGTGCCTGAACCGGTGCCTGCTGTCCATGATCCGGAAGCATGATCACCCAGTACTGTTTCACCGGATTTGGCATCAGTTCAATACTCAAATTACACAAATGAAGCTTGCAGATTCTATCGAAAACTTCGCAAAAGACTGGAAAAAGTGGCCAAAATCATCGCGCATCAGTCTGTGCTTATGAGCAGTTTTCGATTAAAAAAATCGATCACTGGCCTGCGATTGATTGGAATCAATTTTTTAAAGGATTCACTGTAGAAGAAGGCTGCAGAGAACCTAATAGTGAAAAAAAAAGATTGCCTCTAAATTGTATTTATTCTGTACATTTGAAACCGTGCTTAGATTTAATGGGACACCCTAAACTCAAAAGCAACGCGATCTTAGGGTGTGGTATAAACCTAAACTGAACCCATACGTGTGATGAGGTTTAAATGGCCTCTCCTGCTCATCTACGATCTTTCTTGCAGTAAGACGATGCGGCGAAACTATCCGAGGGTGGTCGTCACGGGGTTCTAAGTGGCGTGGTAGTTTCCCAATCGACCATGCACATCAGGCATGAAGCCCATGGTGGTTTTTGCGGGACGAACCCACACCTGGCAGCAAAAACATCCGGCTGTTATGGTTTGAAATCAAATTTCCATTTTGTTATAAAAAGTCTTGTCAAAAAATCCTCAACGTCCACTTTTCGATACCAACACCGAACCACGTCCGTTGCCTTCTTTTCGAAAATCTTCTTCTGTTTTGTTCGACGACCTACTGACTTACCAATCTACTCCGCATAAAACTACCGGTCGTTCACCATCATAGCTCATGTCCTGAACACGCTTTTGGAACAGACTACCTCAGGTGCCACAACTGGTACACGTTGATGAAAAAGTAAGAGATAGAGATCGCGTTCAATAACAAAAAGGGGAAAAAGTATGTTGATGCTCAACGTAAAGTATTGTAAACTGGGGTAGCACGGATAAAAAGAATGAATATCAATACAAAAGTTCTGGTTGTCCTACAAAATTTTGCTCCGAACATGTGGATGGTTTGGCACTCTGGTCGCAAAAAGAAGAAATCGGCACCGACAAGAGCCCAAAAGCGTCGATCGAATCGATACCGAACACGTTAAACGATTTGTCGACAATGTGAAATGTCCCACGGCGCTGCTGGCCATTGACGTTGACGTCACACTGGAACTTGAAATGGAGCTCGAGGGGCACCAGAAGCCGTAGATGCATTTCCTAGTGCGGGGGTGGTGGAAGGCTTCCCGATTTTCTCCCACACAGGCTTCGATACCACACTGGTGTCGAATCCAGTGTCAAACTGCAGTTGTTATTTAGCACCGTTAAGCTGAGCTTGAACAAATTTTCGTTTTTGTTGCACTTCATGCATTTTCCCTGTATTTGCCCGATAAGTTTTATTTTGTTTCTTGTGATAGGGCTTTACACTTTTGTTTTCGGATAAACAATAACCTCCACGGTGTCCGTTGTAGCCACAATCACTACACTTGTGATCCTTGTACGGGCACTCACAAGTGTAGTGCATAGCGCACTTACAACAAGAGGTTGGGGGAATGTTTTTGGGGGAATTCACTTTTTTCGGAGAACTTTTGGAAATTTGTTTCCGATTATAGTTCCGCTCCACGAACTGTACTGCTAGTGGTCCGGATGTTCCCTCGATCACAGCAGTGTCTCTCTTCAGACACATCAGCCGTTGGCAGTCTTCAGAAAGCTGCTCCAGGGTCACGTCGTTCCGATCCTCGATTTTTGCCAACAGTCTTGTACGCACCTCCACATCACACTCCACTTTCATGCCGCAAACAAATAATAAGCATTTGAACTGCTCCTCAATCAATCTATTCAGCTCAAAATCGACCGCGTTCTTGTTTACACGGTAGAAAAACGAAAAGTAATCTTCGGTGGACTTTTTCGTTGTCTGCAGGCAACGATACCGCTTGCTGATGAGCGATTCAGCAGAACCAAACAAGATACCCAATTTCCGAACAGTTACGTCAAATTGGTACTCTTTCGGTAGTTTCGGAAGGAGGAAATTAACGTACCGTTCATGTTCGGCGGAACCCATCTTCTGGAGGAGCAAACGGACTTTTGCATCGCTGTCGAGCCGGGAAGCGTTTTGCTCGAACAGGTCCTTGTACCGCGCGTACCAAGCCGAAAACCTTATGTTGTTTTCCGGATCGTACCGGAACTCCTTGACGTGATACGGAAGTGAGTCAAAAATCACTTCAGGGTTAGATGGTACCTGCACGCTCAACGATGACATCGTACGGAGGAACATCTCCTTCTGCTGTCGCATAAATTCCTGCTGCTGGTTGAGCATTTGTGTCGCAAATGCTTGGTGCTGTTGGAGGAGCTGGGAAAGGAGTGCGTCGGATGATGGTGTGTTGATTGATGCGACTGTTGCTGTTGCCCGGGAAACTGTTGAGAAAGTCCCGTCGGTGGCTGCTGACCGAACTGTGTGGGGCGAATGAAGCTTTGCTGCATGCCAGCTGGTGGAACTGCTGTCCACTGGGGAGCCCGTTGATAGTACCATTCGATCCAGTGGCTAGAACCGAAGTACGGTTATGTTCTTCCGAATCCATTTCACACCGTTGTCGTTTCCGCGTGGGGGAATTAATTTTGCGATAATTCGGTGGATTTGGCGAAAATTAAACGACCGACTCGTCGCGACTGTTGTTGTTGTTTGTTGTTATCCGCTGCTTCGCGCGTCGATCGGCTGACAGAGAGGCTGCCAGCAGTGAGTCCAGCGGTATTGTTTGTAGGGTGTTTCACGCCCTAACATAAAGCTTTAGAGCTATTTCTCTGAACGTTGAAGATCGTGTGATAGCAAAGAGATTTCGCAAAGAAAACAAACTAAGAACAGACTACGCATCAGAAGAGTTTGAAATAAAACGGAGATAAGGAGAGAATGTAACATTGAAATCCATACGCACTGGAAACGAATGCAGGCGGAATGTAGCGCATTTGAAAAAATTGGTAGACATACTTTGCCGCAGCCCCTTGTGGCGTACAGGATACCCTTCAAGTCTTTTAAGCCAACGGTCATGAGATCGAATCCCGGTCACGGCTTTCATAGTACACTTCCTGTGGATTGGTGGTTATTTATAGCATTTGTAAGATGCTAGCCATCATATCCTCGAAAGTTGTACGCTTAGAGTTAAGTAAAGAGAAATCTCTTCGAGGAAACATCAAGTTTCATTGAGATCCTGTTCGTTTTTAAGAACCAGTAAATAAATAAAGAAGATCAAGATGAGGCCGAAGATCGCGATGTGGAAATTCTGTAAGTCTCACAACGGAGATCAGGGTTGATCATCAGGAACCTTTGAATTCAGAAGCCGTTCAACCCGTAAATAAACGTTTAAGGAAGGAACCAAGATATGTATTTTGAAGATTATGTCACACATCCGATGTATAGATTCGAGAAAAACAAAGACCACCCTGAAAACGGGGAGAGAAATCAAGATGGTTGAGGAATCCAGAATCCAGGAACTAGAAGACGGTGGTCTCTACATATCTACAGGCCTCACTTTTGTGATCAGTCCATGTAGAGTTTCAAAACTGAATACGATTGTCGTCTACTCTAAAATCCAGCTCAACTGGCTTTATCGCTGTATGAATATTGGACAACTTCGTTGTGCTAGCGCTGTATAAATCATAATGTTAAGCTTAAACACTATTTCAAGTGTGCAAAAGTAAAAGATGTCAACCTAAGACCACTATCTTAAGTACTTCAAATTTAGAAATATCATCGGATAAGATAACAAAGAAAACACAAACTCTCCCCAGAATGTGTTATTGTTGAAAATTATTCAGTTAGGGCTGCATTTTCTGTTAGGGCTTCAACACATGAAAGTTTAAACTTTTAATCAGATAAATGTAGATACCCATATAATTGAAACATGTATTGTTTCCCAAAACTTGTGTAGAGTATCAATTTAATCAATCAATTTCATTTGAATGCCTAGCTTATTGTAACGGAAATTGTGGCTCGGTTCCACAGAAGAAACTAATATGATGTTGAATTTTCAATACAAAATATTCAATTTTCCTATACAACCCTAAAAATTCAAATTTACTCGTGTAAACGTTACTTAAAAATTCTGCAAAAACCCAAAACGAAGCCTCACGGTTTGAAAATTTCAAAAATGACCCAAAATCGCTCAGTCTATTGTACACCTTTTCGTACTCGAGTTTTTTTTTCATTTATCCAATCTTAAAATACTCGATTTTTCGATTTTGTGCAATGGATATTGTGTGCAACTTTGTAGCACGCAAGCTTTTGTCCAATTTATTGAGTGTGGATTTTTTTTTATAATCCCTCTACCTCGTGTTGTTGCAACTCCAAGTGAAAAAAAATGGATTTCGAATTTGTTTGTTTTTTTGTCACTAGAATTTTAAACATCATGAGAGGGAGATGATAAAAAATCCAAATTTTTAATAAATTGGAACAATTTAGACAAAAACTTGAATACAAAATCAAAAAATTAAGTTATTTTAAATCGGAAATAACAATTCAAAAGGTGACACAAATTCCATCTTGTACAGTTTCTGTTCAGATTAAATATTTATATTTTCTCTTTGTTTTTTCTAACTTTCCCATGACCAAATCTAGCGAGCTTACTATGCTTGATGTTAAACGTGTCTTCTAATCACAGCCTTACTATTGATCAAAAATAAATAATTCTACAAACATCACAAACAGTATAGAACAAGCCCCTCAAAGCTCTATTGCATATTATTGCCAATTATTAACAATCCCACAACAGTATCTATACAAAAAACTTTGAAGGATAGCGATAGCGTCATTCCAGAGTAAGGAAAGCAAAAACAACCCGGATCCCGATCCATCAAAAGAAAAAGCAAAACACACATAACCTCACAAATGAATCTAATACGTCATCGGCAAAAGCCAATTGACGCAAGTCATCTCAACATTAACCAAACATCAGGATAGGGATACATGAAAAAAAAGTCCGAAGAGAGCATAGCAAAATCGCGGTTAATTCGTCGTATAATACGTACTTCGCGAATCCCTACAAAGATGCTGTGACTGGTGCAAATTTGTAAGCTTCAGCAACATTACATCAGAGTAAAGCTAATCTTTAATTAAGGGACCCGGAATGCTCATTTGTAGAAGCCCCCAAAGTGAAACAAATCAAAATAACTCTTGTTGGAGAAGAAACAAACATGCATCCCATCAACAGCTAAAAAGAGGAAGAAACGGCATTCGGAAACCTAAATGACGATTGAATGTTTTTGAATGATCATCGTAAAACCACTCAAGAAACTTTGAATGCAATTTTTGAACAAAGATCACAAACTTACTCTTCCTTTAGAGGAAAAAAAAGTCGATACAAAAAACTCAATATTTGTACTAATACTAGATATCACTTTTGATATTGAACTAATAAAAAAAACAACAAATTCAACAAAAAGACGAAGTTGTAAGCAGGAAACATTATTGACATAAAAATAAAATTTCACCACTCAAACGTACTGAAACATTATTATTATAAAAAAAGAATTGTTTTATTTTTAACCAAATCCGAAAGATTCCATTAAAAGCACAAAAAAGGGATAATAAAAGCAAAACTACTTGACCGCAAGCAATCAAGTACCGTTTAGCGAATGACAATGCATTTTTTTCTTAAACTAAAGCTCAATGTTCAGTAATGGAAAACAACACCAAGCAGTAAGCTTTTGTAACTTTCCAAGCCTCAATTTTATTTGGTAACATATTAACAGATCACATGTTGATCCCAATGATTTAATGTATAAACGAGAGCGTTCTAAATTCGATTAATTTTTTTTTCTGAATAAATTCCTTGATGCATCGAAATCAAAGTGTTCAGAATAACAGTTGAACGTCCTGATAACGCCGATAAGTGCGCTATTAGAAAAATTTCCTCTAGAGAATTTATAAATTGGCATCAAACTTATCAGCAGGCCCAGTTCCACAGAAGAAACGAAAATGATGTGGATTTTACAGTCAAAATATTCAATTTTCCTATACAAACCTAAAGTTGTAATTTGCTCATGTAAACGTTATTTAAAAATCCTGCAAAAAATCATGGATGATTTTTGAACCAAAACAAAGCTATTTAGAACCCAGGGTTTGAGAAATAATGACCCCCAAACGACTCAGTCTAGTAGAGCTACTTTTTTAAGATTCATATTTGAATTTCAGATTGGATTCAGATTGGAGATTAATAATTATAAAAAAATCAGATTCCTATTCTTAAAATTTTCATAATCATTTTTAAGTGAAGTTTACAATGAGAAATTTTGTATGATAGGAAGCTTCACCAGTTATTTTATCGGAAGGACCGTTTTGTTTCTTAGTGTTGTTTACGCCTATTAAAGCAGTTGTTTCCTACAAATGCTCTCAGAATCCGACACTTATTGAGAGTACAACAAAAAAGGCAGGTACCTAATACCAATTAGAAAACACGTGCTACGAGGAAGCGCTAAAACTTTTTTGGTCATTTTACATCGTGTTGATTTAAACTAGCGCTCGGTGACATTGCGGTACTTAATCATGAACTTTGCTTCAAAATACTTGGGTTAAACCCAAACACACTTATTTATGAGGTTAAGAGCTTCTAATGATGCTTACCGGCTGTTGACCGTTAAATGAATACTTTACTAAAGTTAAAAAAAAAACAAACATATGCCTAAATGAAATTCCCGTACTTGAAAAGTATTCCCATATCATGGCTCATTAAAGTAATAAACATTTTCAAGTTGCATATCCCTTCCCCCCGTGGCTGTCAAAAGTGTGTTAAAAGTGGCTGTCAGTTCACTTAACTACCGTACTTTATGTTGTTGGAAAAACACCCTACTTTGTATGTCACTTGCTGTTTTCTCTCAATCCACCCTATGGAACCCTATGTGTTTTAAAAATTGTTCTATGCCTTCAAAACGAAATATTTGAGTAAGTTAAAAAAAAATCATAAAAGGTTTTTTGGAAGCCTCTAATACTATTTAAAATCTGTAGATGCACTCTGATGAAAAAACATTTTTCAATATTTTCTTTCTTGATTTTTGTTAAAAACTGAATACATATGTATTGATAGAGAACCGGAGTAGGCTTTGGCGGAATAGGACGAAGATAATTTTCCGCGTGTGTCAAAATCATTGTGTTGAGAAAAATTTTGTTTTTTAAAAGAAATTAATCGCAAAGTGAAATCTCTATCCTGTCAGGCTATCGAAAATCGATCGAACAAATTCTCCTCTGGCAGAATTAGTATTTTGCAGTAAAACGAAGTTCAGTAGTGTTTGGAACGGACTTGCAGGTTGATTGCTAGTGCAACAAGAGGTATAAATAGTGTTTCTCTTATGTAATTGAAGAAATTCTAGAATCCTTTTCAAATGGTATGAGGTAAGATGTTAAAAATGTGTAACTTTGCGTTAAACTATATTCATTTTTTCATAATAGCTTAACTCTATTATTGGAGATTCATGGGGGGTAGGACAGGACATCAAACGAGCGGAAAACTGATATACAATGGATTGTGGGTTCAAGCCAGCCGGAGTATCTCGGCATATTTGGAATCATGAGTAGGTTACTTAGGTACCTTTTTCAGGATTCTTTATTTGTTTCGAACAGTTTGAAGGGAGTGAGATGAGTCAAACCTGTCCCAAATCCGTGGTAACGGACCCCTTGGTTGTGCTGCAATTATTGTTTATGAGTTAAGCATGAACAATATTTGAATTCGCGATCGAGACTTCTTGTACCGAGTCGGGTCGAAAGACCTATCAGCCACTGGTGGGTTTTAATACATACATACATACATGCATTTTCTTTCTTGATTTTTGTTGAGTAATTTTTGGGTTTTGACTAAATTTGTCCGGGTATTGCCCGGGTTTTGGTCGTCAATTTTCAAATATGTAAAATGCTAGGATTTTGTCAGGTTTTCATATAAAATCACCCGAATTTCCGACAGGTACTCAAAAAATTCTGGCAACCTTAATTTAGAACTATTATGTATTTTTTGTTGTGTTCGTTTTGTTTGAGAAGATATCAATTCCAGTTGAACGACATGGGTGTCAACCTCCTCAACCCTCCGAAATTGTCTGTTTACATAATTATACAATTTATCCAATCTTATACATAAACTTATGAAAAGTCCAATTGTTTCTGGTTTTTTGTCCATTATCAAACACCTCAGTTCTGTTCTGAGACAAAATTGATAATTTTGTACGGTTTAGTACCTCAAAAATATAAGAATTTATATCTACACTGCAAAAAATCCACATTTTTGGAATATGTGTAAGCTTTATAGATTTTTGCATTTTTATACCCATTTGGAAAGTACGTGCCCACACATATAGAATTCAAGATTATAACTTTTACATGCGTCACATAAAAGTTATAAAATCTAACACATAAATGGTCGGGATTCGACCAGACCGAACTGAACGCCATCAACTAGATTTTGAGAAAATCGAGTTCAAAGTTCTCAGCCCTACCAAATATCTCATTTGGTCATATTACCATCTCATTTAGACTCTTATAAAGCCGTCGAGGCTATACTGGTCGATTAATGATTATGCAATAAACAGAAAACTGAATTTTTATAGCAATATGTTTGCACCCAGTTCACTCTGGTCGAACCAAAATGTTTAAAAAATTGCCATGCACCATCATTTGACTGGGCAATTGGTTCTAAACGTAGGAGCCTACTTATAGGCGCTTTACGAGCAGCACATAACGGGTATGGCAGATGCTTGAAAAATGTTTTTTTTTCGTTGAGCCAGAGTGAACCGAGCCATACAAATTTCACACTTTTGAAATGCGAAATATTTTTGATTGTTTCGTACCGGTTGCGTTCTGAACGACAGCAAGCAATAAACTAAAGCATCTTTTATCGGAAAATGTTAAAAATCCTAACATTCCGTTGAGTAAATTGGAAAACAAAATTCAAAGGATTCGGTTCAGTCTGGCTGAACAAAATTTTAACAAATGCTAATGTACAGCAACATGAAGTTTTCAATCACGGGAACGTTTTTTATTACATAATTTATCAGATATTAGTTCTTGGCGAGCCGGAGAACTGTTTAGAATAGAAAAAATCAATACACATAAGATTACGTGGACAGAAAAATGAGATTTTTGACCCCCTCCCCCCTCTCCGTGGACAAGCGTGGACATTTGGCAAACCCCTACCCCCCTCCCCGGATGTCCACGTGGACAGATTTGAAATAGTTTTTTTTCAAATAGCTATAATTTGACATTTAGAAAAAAAAAAGTATTTTCCTTTTTGTTATTGAAATGATTACAAAAAACCAATGAGAATATCCTGATATAAAATAATTTTAAAAATTTTAAATTTATAAATTATCATATTTATTGACTTGCTTTCCAGTAGCTACTTATTATTGAAACTTACTGGAAAGCTTTGCAATTTTAAGTTTTTGATTTATACCTAGGTCAGGCAAATAGAAATTCGCTGCAACATTTTTGTAGCATTTTTTTCACTTTTCGACAGAAAAATGAGCACTTTTTGAAAAGATTTGTAATCGTTTATAATAAAAAATTTCCCGGAACTAATCAAAATCATGAAAGCTATTGTTTCATACATGAGACATGCGTTTGGTGAAACTTGTAAACTTATTCAATGCAAAACGCTCTCAAAGACTTTAAAAAACTTTTAAGAATGTTCATTCTAGTGAAACAAAATATGATACCTGCTTACTGGTCGATGATTTAATCAGATATATTTAAACATCTCAATATTTATTCATCTTGAAAAAATATTTTGAAAGTAAGTATGTCCACGTGGACATGATCCAAACCCCTACCCCCCCTCTCCGTGGACAAGCGTGGACATTTCCATACCCCCCTCATCCCCCCTAAGTTGTCCACGTGGTATGTGGACAGCCCCTAATGTGGCTCTCAGTTCACTTTGGCGCAACGCATTTTTGCCATTTCCACTGTCTGCCACATTGAAATTTTCTAATAAAATTAGAAAAAAATTGTTTAAATGTTCTGATTTTTATTGGATAGGTAGTTTATCATGTTTCGCATCCACTGCAATAGAAAACTCATTTTTTTTTTCAAATTGGCGTTCAGTTCGGTCTGATCGAATCCCGACCAAATATTATGAGCCTAAATTGTACTAAAATATCTGCCTAGTTTAAGGCGTTTACATACTTGCCTACTCAAAGGCTATTTCTGATGTTCGTTTTTCGGATGAAAAAATAAATTGATTTTGGTTTCGAGATATTCCTGTATAAATATTTATTTATGATTCCGGTATGATAAATTCATAAAGAGGAATTTTGTTCTTCCTCGTCCTCGGATAACACGAACATTTGTCTCGCGTTTCACTGGAACGGAAACAGGAAGCCGAATCCTCATCAATCTCCAGGAGTCTTTGTCGGGATTTGTCTAAAACAAAATGTGTTAAAAACCTGAGTTCGGTCAAATAAACTATAAACTCACATTCTGAACGATTGTCGCTCTATGAAGGGCCGACCATCCTGTCCTGAGTGTAACCGGTGCCCACAGGCAAGCTGGAACCCCGATGCGAATGGTATCGAACGAGGACCATTTCCGGGCGACCAATTTCTGCGACGAACAAATTTCAACATCTCAGAAGGAGCCAGTTTCCTGTGGGAGAGAAAGAAATTTATTTATAAAGATTCACTGCTATAAGTTTATAAAACATTACTCACCTAATTAGTTGACGGTACTCCAACTTTTTCTCCTGCTCGGCCATTTTGAAAACATGAAAATCATATAATTTATGTGTCAATATCATATAAACTTCATATTTCGTACATAAATTTTATGTGTGAAATATGATAATCATATGAAATCTAAGCGTTGAACAATTTTCAGACGTATGAGTGGGGAAATATACATCCTAAGTGTGTATTTTTTGCAGTGTATCAATTGTACCCATAATTGATGTTTCAAGTTAATAAACTGAAGTCTGCAATTATTTCTAGGTTCATGAAAAAATGTTTTGACAACACAATTGTCCGAGTTCGTAAATTGAAAAATTGATGAAAAAAAACAAAATCTAAAATTTTGAAGGTTGGGAAACTGTTTATATTCTTTGTGTGACAATATGAAACCCATGTCAGAATCTGATGGTTTTAAAAATACATCATCTTTTGTGATTGATATTGATAGGTAATTGTCCATAATTTAAAACTGGATCGCTTGTGCCTATGAAAGCCTGATAAGTTACATTGTTTGAAACTGGTATTTCAATCTCTACCTCAAGCTTACAACCTTCCAATGAAGAACTCATTTTTGAAATAGGATAAAATTGGAAAATATTTATGAAATGTATTGGATTTGGAAGTGTGTACCCAGCTGGCAACATTCTTTCTACTAGCTGGCATTTTCGTTAAATGTCAGTCGTTAACAATCACCATTAACAGCTCTGGATGAAAACGAGATTTGCAGAGAGGCGCTTGATTGGAATCCAGATGGGCATCGAAGAAGAGGCAGGCCCAAAAGCTCGTGGCGGCGAAGTCTAGCCGCTGAAATCCGCACAGTTGACGAGAATCTTGGCTGGCAGCAAGTGAAGACGCTGGCTCCGGATCGCCAGCAGTGGAGATCTTTTATCTCAGCCCTACGCGTCGGTCAATCGGCGCCGGACCCTTAGGTAGGTAGGTAGGTTTGCTAAGTCCCTGGTTTTTAAACTCGCTAGATGAAAACAACGCAGAATTTAGATGGAAACAAATTCAATTGTTTTCATCTTCATACATGGTGCGATCCATGAACCGAAATTATCCAGTCTCTGAATAATCTGAAATTACCGTGAAGTTTACATCTGGCGATTTAGCCTATTGGTAAGATGTCGTAAAGGTAATCAGAGGACTCGGGTTCGATTCGTGGTCCAGGCGATTTTTTTTTCATTTCCCATTCATGATCGATTATTTTGATTGTTGTATCTTACGGCTAGTAGCATCTTCCGTCAAACAAAGCATCAGAAACATAGTGTATGAGTGTGTGAATTGTTTCTACCTATTCCACAAACAGACTTAAATAGTGTATTCGAAAAAAATGCAACCCTTTGTTTTGTTAATAACTTTTGAATGCATGGATGAAAATTGCTGAAATTTTCAGTTAAGTTTATCGGTAATGTGATATTTGCATATGCAAATTTGTGTGATGTTCTATCAAGTGTTTTTTTTTAAATAGCGCGCCATCTGTAATGCATACTATGAACCACCTTTCTTCAAATCAAGGCTATTTTTGATTACATTTGCTAAAGCTTGACCTTCAAAATAACTCAAAATTTTGAATTTGGTCGAAGTTATGACAAATTTAGCCGATATTCCTCCTTCGGCAAAAAAACAACATATTTAACTTTTGATCACACCACCACCGTTTTTGCGTATTGGCATCATTCCAGATCCAACATAATCAGCGTATAAACTTTGTGGGACCTAATGAAGTGCTTTGAGGAGAAACGGTAGCATTTAGAGACAGTCTTATTTGAACTTTTAGCCATTTATCGTGTCAATCATGAAATTCTGAGTAATTTGCAGTTTCCACAGATCGTTAGCCTTCTCAAGTACTAGACAAAAAATTTTTCATTTTTCCCCCTTGTTCATCTCCGGGAAATACAGGTGAGACTTCTCAACAAAAAGTTTCTGGTTGGAATCCTGCCAGGTGACCGCTAAAGAGTTAGTTTGGCTGTCCATTACGAATTTTTAAAAATATCTCCCCACCAGCAGTCAGTGAATCAAATTGTCCCTGATATTGTCTTGAAAAAAGCGACAAAGTCGGCGTGTGGTTTTGTCTTTATTCTCTCTATGTGCGACAACCTTTTGTCACTCCCGTATGTGTATCATGACAAAATGAAATAGGCAATCAAGAATTGTCGCGCCGTTGAGAAGATAATGACAAATTCTAATGTGAAATTGTCCTGAAATTTAAAACTTGGGACAATCCGCTTCGATTATCTGATTTCGTAATAAAGTTATTATGTGATCAGATCATAACCTATCTGAGAAGAGCACTTGGGCCTTGGCCTAACTTTAAAGAAAAATATATTAAAAGTTATTCAGGGCAGGGACACAGGGTCGTGGCCATGGCCAATCTGGCCGGTTCCGGAAGGAAATATTTAAAAAAATAACGGATTGAAACTTGCGACGTATTTATAGAAACCTCCTGGCCTCTTCATGAAGGGAATCGATAAGAGAAGCGATTCGGGGACACTGGGCCGTGGCCTGGGCCAATCTGACTAACTCCGGAACGAAATATATCAAAACTAACAGATTGAGACTTGCGACATATTAATAGAAAGCTCTTGGCCTCTTCATGAAAGAAATCAATAGGAGAAGCGATTCGAGGACACTGGGTTATTGCCGTGGCCAATTTGGTCGGTTCCGGAAAGAAATATTTCATTGTTACCGTATTGAGACTTGCGACATGTTGATAGAAAGCTTTCATGAAAGAAAGGCGCGAGTAGCGATTCGGGGACACTGGGTCATGGCCATCGACAATTTGGCCGGTTCCGGAACGAAATATGTCAAAGTTATCGAATTGAGACTTGCGACATATTGATAGAAAGCTCTCAGCCCCTCCATGAAGGGAATCGATAGGAGAAGCGATTCGGGGACAATCGGTCGTGACCATGGCCACGGCCCAGTGTTCCCGAATCACTTCTCCTATCGATTTCCTTTATGAAGAGACCATAAGCTTTCTATCGATATGTCGCAAGTGTCAATCCGATAACTTTGAAATATTTAGCTCCGGAACCGGCCAGATTGGTCATCACCACAACCCAGTGTCTCCAAATCGCTTCTCCTATCGATGCCCTTCATGAAGAAGCCGTAAGCTTTCTATCAATATGTCGCAATTGTCAATCCGATAAATTTGACATATTTCGTTCCGGAACCGGCCAGATTGGCCACGGCAATGACCCAGTGTCCTCGAATCGCTTCTCCTATTGATTTCTTTCATGAAGAGGCCAAGAGCTTTCTATTAATATGTCGCAAGTCTCAATCTGTTAGTTTTGATATATTTCGTTCCGGAGTTAGTCAGATTGGCCCTGGCTACGGCCCAGTGTCCCCGAGTTGTTTCTCCTATCGATTTCTTTCATCAAGAGGCCAAGAGCTTTCTATAAATAAGTCGCAAGTCTCAATCCGATAATTTTTGAATATTTCGTTCCGGAACCGGCCAGATTGGCCATGGCCACGACCCAGTGTCCCCGAATCGCTTCTCCTATCATTTCCCTTCATGAAGAGGCCAAGAGCTTTCTTCCAATATCTTGCAAGTTATGATCCGATACCTTTTAGTTGGTATTTTTGGAACCGCTTATTCTTATATTTTTCAACAGCAACAAACGAATGTTCTGAAAAATTATTATCAGGATCCATCAGCAAAGAAATTTGTCTTTATCGTTCCAAGTGTGCGACAACGACAAATATTTATTTGTTTTTATCATGAAAAGTTCAAGTTGGGACAATGTCATTATCATTCGTTAGTAGGCGATTTTTGATTCACTGCCAGCAGTACAAATATTTTGCGCACGATTTAGAAGCAATACCATCACATATCAAATTTTGGTTCCTCACAGGCCTACTACTATGAAGTGGTAGATACAGATAGAGTTCTACCACCACACATTAATAGGCCGAAGTTCGTCCGCACTGCCAGTTTTCCCTTGTGAGACGGACCACGTTTGGCCTACTTATGTGTGGTGGTAGATGCAACTCTATCTGTATCTACCACTTCATAATAGGTAGAAGGCCCGTGAGGAACCAAAATTTGATATGTGATGATAATGCTTCTAAATAAATTCTACCCGCTCATTTTCACCATCTTTCATTTCATCTAACCTTTGATCCATCAATTTCATAATCTTTAGATGTCCCTACTAAAAAGGACATCACTTTTCACTGCTAAGGCCGAAAAATTAAAGCAACAAATATTAATTACGGTGGTTAATCTCTTCGTATAATTTAAAAGTTTTCAAAGATTCCAACAAAAAAAAATTCAAAAAAATATTTTGTATGGGGGTCAACGAAAAAATATTTTAATTTTTCACTTCTAAAAAAATTGAATGATTGTTTTTTAAGTCCTTCGACGAAACACACCGAATAAACTTGCAATGCACGTTTTTTATGCCATGTAGGTACGTTACCCAGCAAACATAACATCGCATTAGAAATGTTAGCTCAACTCGTTAACAATGTTAATGCGAATCGTAATTCCTACCAAACCAAGTAAATGATCGTAAAAATGGTTAGTTATAGTCTACCGACTCGTGTATAACAAAATTGAGCCATGTTTGCAAATTTGTCTCCCGCGTGCGGGATTCAAGTGAGAAAACAACCTTGTTGTTCTCTCTGCGATTAGCAGTGCAACCAGATTTCTAAAAATCAGAGGGTCCATTTGGTTAAACTGTCCAATGAGAGAAGCAGCAAATATTGTCGCTGGCAACGGTTTGCATGCATTGAGAGCAAAACTTGCGCTCTCTCGCATACTGTCAGGATGTACGGTAAAAGGTGTTGTATATCGTCCAATTTTTACAACACTTATCGCATAAGCCAGAAGTTAAAAATATGTATGTATATTGCTGTTTTTTCGAGTTATATAAGATGATTTTATAATGTGTATGAAGCGTATAGCAAAGTTTGTTGAGAAATATACCTACAAAAATGTTTGCTGGGTAGAAAATCACATGGAAATAAAAATATCATTCAACAAAACAGTGTCCCGTGCATCTCAAAATACTGAAACCTATATAAAAAAAGGAACAAATTTTAAAACTTCAAGTAGTTTCTAGGAATAGATTTAGTAGTTCCTTAGATATAGGGTGCAAGATGTGGCGTTCCCATTTTTCCTGGGCTTCGGTCTCATTTTATATAGAACACACGTTAGGTGTTATATTTTTTAGGAAAGTAACATAATCTTTTGATAATTATTGAAAAAAATCACATTTAAATATTATGAAAACTCAAGTTTCGTCATATATCGACCAGCTTCCGCCACCGGCTCTGTTTAAAATAAATTTAAAACAAAGAAGGTGAACGCGTGTGCATCGAAATGGTTTTGTTGTCAGGTAGGTCTAACCCGGACGAGGTTAGTCGGATCAATAAAAGTGCACTTTGCGCTTATCATTGATAACGAGCTGCAGTATTTAGGAATAAGATTACAGACAGAGTCCATTCGGTAGAGTGCATCTAACGAGCGTGTGCCAGCCAACAATTGCATCAACTTTGGTTGCCTAAAAATGGGCTGGGTTCTTTCTTGTCCTAATGAACTTCCAATTTCGATTTACTTCACTAAATGAGATACCAATCGTGACAGTGCGAAATCGGATCAGATTAGCAGATCCAGTCGTACGACTGATCGCGTGTTCGTTGTTATTCCTCCCCCTTGCTGATGGTTATCATGTTTATGGGTCAGGGGTGGTTGATCTTCATGTTTACCGATCCAATCAACACAATTTGGACAATCGCTGCTACTTCACTCGAGCCAACCTTTTATTAGTGATTTCTTTTAGAAAGAAAACGGCCGGCTGCGGCCTGTGTATCAACAGATTAATCGCGAGATTATGGCTCGAGGTTGATTTAGACAGATACATGCATTACTGAGCATTTACACGGTTCACTGATAAAACAGACAGCAATGATAAGTTGTGGGGCAGACTTGTTTCTATGGAGTCACTGAACGGAAAAGTGTAAAAAAAATTGGTTATTTTTCAATTTCAGTTCGATGATATAAAAACTGTTGAAGTAAACTGAATTCTAAATGATTCGTCTTGATGAAAAGCTATGTTCAATACGACAGCTTTGGGCACAAGTGGAATATCAAATACCCTAAAACTTTTCAAATATATGTAATTGAAATTATATTAACAGGTATTATTTGTTCATTTTAATGTCTGTAAAATTTTCGTAATTTAAGGTCGATAGATATGGCACGCGTGGGAATTCCCACTGGACTGTAAAATCAGCGGGTGGGGAAACCCCAATCGAAAATAACGTTGCGCAAATGCGTCGGATTTGGTTCAAAACAACAAGAAAAGTCCACCCCTAGGTTTTGGGAATTGACATAAGGGGATTTGGTTAATCAAAGAGGTATGAATTAAAAAACGGATTAAGATGAATCAGCATTGCAGTTTTGATTCACGGGGTATACTGGGCCATTTCAGACCAAGGGATTAGACCAAGTAGAGCGTGATCTGATGAATGTGGAATGCCCGAGAAGTTAGAAAACAGTTTTCATAGACCCACTCGAAATTGGACGAACGTTGTTCATCAGGTTATGTCCTGAGACGGAAAACCAAGTGAATAAAAAAAATCAGAATATTCTACTGCTGAAATACATTTTAAAACCCCCATTTCAAATATAAAAAGAAAGGTTGTTTCTGAAATATGTTATGTTATGTTATGTAATGTTATGATATGTAATGTTATGTTATGTTATGTTTTGTTATGTTTTGTTATGTTTTGTTATGTTATGTTATGTTATTTTATGTTATGTTATGTTATGTTACGTTATGTTATGTTATGTTATGTTATGTTATGTTATGTTATGTTATGTTATGTTATGTTATGTTATGTTATTTTATGTTATGTTATGTTATGTTATGTTATGTTATCTTATGATATGTTATGTTATGTTATGTTATGTTATGTTATGTTATGTTATGTTATGTTATGTTATGTTATGTTATGTTATGTTATGTTATGTTATGTTATGTTATGTTATGTTATGTTATGTTATGTTATTTTATGTTATGTTATGTTATGTTACGTTATTTTATGTTATGTTATGTTATGTTATGATATGATATAATATGTTATGTTATGTTATGTTTTATTATAAAAAATACAAAAGGGATGAAAAATTACAAAAAATTAAAAAAATTTAGACTAAAAAAAACAAAAAAAAATCAAAAATAACAAAAGTTACAAAAATTACAAAAATAACAAAAATTACAAAAATTACAAAAATTAAAAAAAAACTACAAAAATAACAAAAATTACAAAAATTACAAAAATTACAAAAATTACAAAAATAACAAAAATTACAAAAATAACAAAAATTACAAAAATTACAAAAATTACATAAATTACAAAAATTACAAAAATTACAAAAATTACAAAAATTACAAGAATCACAAAAGTTACAAAAGTTACAAAAATTACAAAAATAACAAAAATCACAAATATTTCAAAAATTACAAAAAAAAAAAAACCAAATTGCAGAAATTACAAAAAGTACAAGAATAACAAAATTTACAAAAGTCACAAAAATTACAAAAATAAAAATAATATCAAAAATTACAAAAATTACAAAAATTACAAAAATTACAAAAATTACAAAAATTACAAAAATTACAAAAATTACAAAAATTACAAAAATTACAAAAATTACAAAAATAACAAAAATTACAAAAATTACAAAAATTATAAAAATTACAAAAATTACAAAAAATACAAAAATTACAAAAATTACAAAAATTACAAAAATTACAAAAATAACAAAAATTACAAAAATTACAAAAATTACAAAAATTACAAAAATTACAAAAATTACAAAAAATACAAAAATTACAAAAATTACAAAAAATTACAAAAATTACAAAAATGACAAAAATTACAAAAATTACAAAAATTACAAAAATTACAAAAATTACAAACATTACAAAAATTACAAAAATTACAAAAATTACAAAAATTACAAAAATTACAAAAATTACAAAAATTACAAAAATTACAAAAATTACAAAAATTACAAAAATTACAAAAATTACAAAAATTACAAAAATTACAAAAATTACAAAAATTACAAAAATTACAAAAATTACAAAAATTACAAAAATTACAAAAATTACAAAAATTACAAAAATTACAAAAATTACAAAAATTACAAAAATTACAAAAATTACAAAAATTACAAAAATTACAAAAATTACAAAAATTTCAAAAATTACTAAAATTATAAAAATAACAATAATTACAATAATTACAAAAATTACAAAAAATACAAAAATTACAAAAATTTAAAAAATTACAAAAATGACAAAAATTAAAAAATTTCAAGAATTACTTAAATTATAAAAATTACAAAAATTACAAACATTACAAAAGTTACAAATATTACAAAAATTACAAAAATGACAAAAATTACAAAAATTACAAAAATTACAAAAATTACAAAAATTACAAAAATTACAAAAATTACAAAAATTACAAAAATTACAAAAATTACAAAAATTACAAAAATTACAAAAATTACAAAAATTACAAAAATTACAAAAATTACAAAAATTACAAAAATTACAAAAATTACAAAAATTACAAAAATTACAAAAATTACAAAAATTACAAAAATTACAAAAATTACAAAAATTACAAAAATTACAAAAATTACAAAAATTACAAAAATTACAAAAATTACAAAAATAACAAAAATTACAAAAATTACAAAAATTATAAAAATTACAAAAATTACAAAAAATACAAAAATTACAAAAATTATAAAAATTACAAAAATTACAAAAATTACAAAAATTACAAAAATTACAAAAATTACAAAAATTACAAAAATTACAAAAATTACAAAAATTACAAAAATTACAAAAATTACAAAAATTACAAAAATTACAAAAATTACAAAAATTACAAAAATTACAAAAATTACAAAAATTACAAAAATTACAAAAATTACAAAAATTACAAAAATTACAAAAATTACAAAAATTACAAAAATTACAAAAATTACAAAAATTACAAAAATTACAAAAATTACAAAAATTACAAAAATTACAAAAATTACAAAAATTACAAAAATTACAAAAATTACAAAAATTACAAAAATTAAAAAATTAAAAAATTACAAAAATTACAAAAATTACAAAAATTACAAAAATTACAAAAATTACAAAAATTACAAAAATTACAAAAATTACAAAAATTACAAAAATTACAAAAATTACAAAAATTACAAAAAATACAAAAATTACAAAAATTACAAAAATTACAAAAATTACAAAAATTACAAAAATTACAAAAATTATAAAAATTACACAAATAACAAAAATCACAAAAATTACAAAAATTACAAAAATTACAAAAATTACCACAATTACCACAATTACCAAAATTACCATAATTACAATAATAACAAAAATTACAAAAATGACAAAAATTACAAAAATTACAAAATCTACAGAAATTACAAAAATTACAAAAATTACAAAATTGCAAAAATTACAAAAATGACAATAATTACAAAAATCACAAAAATAACGAAAAATACAAAAATAACAAAAATTGCAAGTTTTACAAAAAAACGGTACAAATATAGTCGTTCTGAAGGCAAATTGAGTTTCAATGTAATAATATATGTACAAATTGTATTTAAATTTCCATTACTTTAAATTTTGTTTTTTTTTTTTTCATCAGTCATGCAAGAAACAGTAAATAGCCAGCCATTAATATTTTTGTTTCTCGTACTTTCCTTCGGTAAAGTTATTTCTGCGAATGGTGATGATGAATTGGCAAAATTTCGACCGCACCAAAACAGAAACGGATAATCCTTGAAAATTTGCCAATCATCGATTCGCTGCACCATTCACTAGGAGAGTTGGACAATGGACATCGGAATGGCGAGAATCTGAGCCTGGGGGGCAGGTTCTCCAAACATTTTCTCCTGTTGCGTGCGTTGCGCGTGGAGGAACTTCGTTTCATGGCAAATTAAACCTGGACCGAGTTGTGTTTTGACCAATTGAACTCCCATTGACGTCAGTAAATTGGCAAGTTACGGTCAAATTGGGCTTCAAGAGAGAGCTACATAGCTAGTTCGCAGACTGTCTTTTTCAAGTGCCGGAATTGCGCCGTTTTCTACCTGTACGAGAAACTGTTTTGACGTCATAGAATCAAATTAGGTGGAAAGGTGAAATGGTGAGTGATTTGTTAATATCTGAAGAAGTGCGCTTATTTTTTATTACATTCTTTGTTTGCTGAAAAGATTCAAACTCATAAAAATTGATCCAAATTTATATTTGTAATGTAACTTTTTGTTATTATGATATAAACACAGAAAAACCATTCATTTTTTTCTCGGATGACTTGAGACGTTTCCTCGCAGCATTTCGCCCGACGAAAACAAAAAAAGTTTGCAATCATCCGACTTTATTTATGTTCCCAGACACGGTTGTTTGTAAACAGAAACCAATCTTCCGATAGTAACAAAAGTAAGCTATTTTTGATAACCTCCCATCGACAAGGTGAATTAATTGATAATAAAAATCGATTGCCATTCCATGTGGACTGAACGAGCCCCCTTCAGCAGAAGTGTGATCTACGGAAAGGCCAGGCCATTCGGTCGTCGTCGTCGTCGTCGGTCTTTGCTGGGGGTATTATTTTCGAAAAAAAAATAACACATCAAACGATTGATGTTATTGTTTATGTTTTATTGTATTGTTTATCAACCGTTTTACAATGCAGTTGCCAGCCCCTGACTTTGCAGTGAAGATTAATCGATGATTACGCTGAAGCTTATCACGACGACGTGCGAGTGATCCTGTTTTTGTGCTACTCGGTCATTATGACGCGACTATTGGCTTTGGTTGGATAGTGAAAAAATGTAGGTTTCAATGATTAATTTTTTTTTTATTCAAACCAAGAAACACGAGAACAATTCTAGAGTTTCACACTCCTTTGCAGCATATACCAAAAACTTTCGAACTTTAAATTTCACTGGACATTAAAATCCATGCTAATAAAATAAATAAATAAATTTCCGAGCATATTTAGGCCCATGTACATCAATTATACAGTTTTGTTGTAGTTCAAGCTGAAGGATGCTTTTCTGGATATCAAAACTCATCAGCTCAAGAATTTACCACAGCCAAGGATTCTGCCCATATCCATCTATTCGATTGCAAATTATACCTTTATCGGATTATTATTTTGATTATCGGTCCAAAAATTGACTTTTTAGTTTTCAGTAATTCTTATTATTTGGATTAGTAATCAGATTATTTTCAAGGCGTTTTCGCGATACCAAGTACTTATTTCCTGACCAAAATCATCTAGCGTATCTTATTTTATCACGAATAGTTAAAAATGGGTCTCAAATCCGTTTAACAGAAGATAGTGCTGCCATCTACGACTTAAAACTGTGAAAAATTTTCGCATGAGCTTTCATTACGTCATATGAAACATAATGTAAACAAACAGTTTTAATACGAAAAAAAATACAAAAACTGACATAAACTAGTCGCAAGTCTAGTTTAGAATTTAGAATTTTGTAGCCTGGAAAACATATTCTATATGTGAAATACAAATTTTAAAGTAGTTTTTACTTTTGGAGCAGTTTTCTGTGAATTCTTAAGATGTTTCATACGACTTAATGAAAGCTCACGCGAGAAATAGTGTTTAACTAATTAAAAAAAATATAAATGAGAAGCCTCTTTTGTTTTCTTCAATATCAGCCTAGAATCTATTTTCATAAAGAAATTTAGCAGTTAGATGAAGTATTATAGCTCATGTTTCAAATTCCTTAGTGCTAGAGAAAAATCTCTTAAAACCCTTCTACAACTATTGGTTTTGATTTTATTTGATTTCTTTATTTATGCTTGCAAATTGAGAATACATCCTTTAATCCTTTGCAATCGTATGGCAGATTATACAAAATTAGAAAGTTAAATATATGAGACGTTATTTTGAGAAAAACTAAATCTAATTTCGTAAGCCTGAACTGGCAATACAATCTTTTCGAAAGTGGTATCCTGGAGTG
The DNA here is from genome assembly GCF_029784155.1 of Uranotaenia lowii. NCBI lineage: Eukaryota > Metazoa > Arthropoda > Insecta > Diptera > Culicidae > Uranotaenia > Uranotaenia lowii. The sequence continues at coordinate 162,802,861 of NC_073693.1, forward strand.
ATATTTACCACTTGGGATCGAAATTAATCCTTAAAAATCCGTGAATATTAGAATATTCTGGGATGCCCTGCATCTCCTCCGGATTTTTCCTCGTCTGGTAAATGGTTTTTGGGTTCAAGTTTTTTTGTACGAAGATGTGGAAACGTGGCCTGTGCAAAGCTCCATTATGGAAGAAACGAACGCAGAGTGCCGTAATCGGAATGTGGTAACAGTATACGCTGCTTATGAGCCGGAGCCGTTTGCCGAAGAATTCACCCTCATAGAAGTTTCGAAGTTGTATTCGTTCATTGATGATCGCGGCGTTCTCCGGATGGAGTCCAGAATAAGAGTGGCCTTTGTATCCTATGGTACCCGAAACCTTATAATATTACCATTTGAAAGCAGAGCAACGCATCTCTTAGTGCATGAAATGCACAAGAGATATCTACATCGAAATCACGAGACGGTCGTCAGCGAGATCTGGCAGAAGTTCCACTTGTTACGCCTGAAGTCGCAGGTTCGTCGAGTACCGGCGAATGGTGTTCTCTACCAGGTGTATTAAGCTGTCCTCAGCAGGCTTCTTCGATTCTCTTGATTTTTGCTCACTTTTTCTCATTTGCTTGTCAAACGCCTAACAGAAACATGCTTTCTCACACTTAAACCCATCAAGAAGCCCACGTTTTATTGCAGAGCATTTAAAAAACGCAGTCACCCAATTTCATTCTCGAATGTTCATCAGCTTCTCAGTTACTGGCTGAGAAATCAACGACCGAACAGAGATGGACCCTCCGGTCGTGGTTTATTTTAGCACTTGCTGGGGCCAATGTTCCATAATTTCAAATAGAAAGAGGACGGTTCAATCGCACATTAAAGCTGTCCACGTGATTTGGTGAAACGGCCAAATTTTATATGCGATTTGCATTTCTTTTTCTCTTAGGAGCGATGAGAATAGTAAAACTATGCCCTTGCCTTTACTGAGCAATTCATTTCGTTAGAGAAAAAAATTCTCTTGGCTTTCTCAGCAGCAGATGATAAAATGCTCATTTAAAATCTCCTCACAATTATTAGGAGCGAGAAAGTTCACTGTTTCCTTTTGGGCAAGATGAGCCAAATGAAGCCTGGTCCTCAGAGGTCCTCGTATGGCGCCTCTACCTGCTACACATCTTGGTGCTTTCTTTCGGCCTTTCTCTTTCGTAGGGCTTGATTTTTTATTCCGATGCCATTGGCGCCTCACATGGGAGGAGCGTGGGAGCGGCTCGTCAGGTCCGTCAAAGTTGCCATTTATGCGATGTGCACTACGAAGAACCCCAATAAAGAGACATTTGCTACGTTGATTGTTGAAGCTGAAGCCATCGTCAATTCGAAATGATTCCCAAAAAGCGCTCACACCCAACCACTTTAGGCTGCTGAGTTCGAGTAGAACGGTTCTATCTCCGAAAGAAATTCTGGATGCTAAATAAGCAACAAGAGAAGACTGGAATAACCAACGATAAGAATCTCGTCAAAACAGAGAACTAGGGTTAGCTTCCTAGCCCGAGATTGATAGACGCAACAGTCACTTTTCAGCGGAATGAAACCGAGTTTCTTTACAACTTCGTGTTAACTCTAGAAGTTAATCTTTATTTAATGACTGCCAGATAAGGAATGATTCTTTATTAAAATCTTTTGATCTTATATACTGTTTGACATAAGTTTCTGAGTTGCTGCGATTAGGATAAATGCACTCTGTGTTGCTATGATCAGATTGCTAACACTTCGTCGAATCGTTGATTCCATGACCTGCTAGCTTGTTTCAAGCCATACAGGCTTTTCTGCAGTCTGACGAGTTGTGAGTTGCCCATTTCGTCATTCGGAAGTCTCATATATATCTATTTCTTCAAATGATCATTGATTAAGGCTATTTTCACGTCCATCTGGTGAATGGTTGAACCAGACTGGATAGCTAAGGACAAGATTTACGAACGCTCTCCATTTTGACAACGGGCGCAAACGTTTCATCGTAGTCATAATCAGGTCGCTGTGAGAAACTTTTCGCTACAAATCTTACTTTGTATCTTCCGTCTTCTTTAATCGAAAATATCCATTTCGATGAGATCGATTTTCGTTCTTTGGGTAAGCGCTCGACCGTAATCCAGGTCTTATTTTCGTTTAGGGCTCTCAATTCTTCGCTGATGGCATTTTTCTACTTTTGCCAGTCATCCCTCGTCTTCAACTTGTCGACTGTTTGTGGAAAATCGCTATTGTCTGTTGTTATCTTGTCTGGCTAAAATTCTGGCGCCCTACTATTGCGCGTATTACGTCTGATCGGCGAACTACAATCGGGAATCGGTTGTGACCCAACCTCCCCTTAACCGTCAGTGTGACTGTCAAGATCTTGTGCGCTATCTTAATCAGATTCATCAACGTTACCCACGTGATGTTCTTCAATTGAATCTTCATCGTCATCCACGATGACTTCGGGCTCGTCTTTCTGCGCTGGCTGTTGAAGCACTTGCTAACCGGAAGTCTAATAAACTTGAAAGTTCCCCTCTCACGAACTCTTTACTTCCGTTTCCAGACGTATCTGGGCCCATAACCTGTTGTGATATCAAAAAGATTTAATACTATTTTGTATCGGAAACTGTCACCTTTCTTTGGCGCGGTCCGCTGAGCATGGTTTGCTACCCCTGGCTCATCTCGATATTGGTTTGAGGAAGTGCTGGTGTTTTGGAGGAGCTCAAAATCAAGGAACAACCGCTTGATGTCGACGATTGACCTTGAGTTGAGCTCCTCTGGCGACAGAACAGCCAGCGCACCCTGGATGTGGCTGTAGCCTGGCGGTATTGCTAGCAGCAACGAGTGGACCTTCTCGCCTCTGCTTAGGTTTGCTCCCATCCGGCCATCTCCCGTAAGATGAGGTCATAAAAGAGTGAGTCGAACCTCTTCATAGGAAGATTGTTCAATCGCCCTCGCATTGCGATGATCGCGCTCGTACCCTTTACCAGGTAGGAGTCGTAGAGGATGCCCAAGGCGTCCTTGACAAAATTGACCCCAACAATTTTGTTAAGGACATCGTTGTTGATGGCCATCACTAGCTCGTCCATCGCAGCTAGATCCTGTTCCATCCGCCTCTGGAACCTAACAGCTCGGGCAGCTTCCTCCTCGGCATCCTCCAACGGCAGCGAGTCCACCTCCTATATCGGAATTCAGACCAGGGTGTGGGAGAGCTTCAGCTTGGCCAGACGTCTCTCGAGGCGCATCTCCCAGGCTCCGAATATCTCCGCTCTACCGTCGAACAGCAGTTCCTTCGAGAACCCGGCTGCCGTGTGCGGTAGCGCAAAATCAGCCTCGGCCTGAGGGAGCTGCTGGCCTCCGAAGGTTGCACCCTTGCGATGCACCCTTCGAACTTCGGGTTCAACATCGCAATCCAAAAATATCAGTAGAGATAACTAAATACAGAGCTACAGCCAGTTAACCACTGAGTCCATAACCACTATTCCCGCTTCCTAGTAGGTTCCATTCGGGAAATCAAATGCATCCTCAACGCTGACGATTTTGTTGAGCACTCCTTTGTTGACCACAATGTTGATTCCGTGAGCCCGCTGATTCCTTTTGAGCGCTTCCGAAGAGTGACCTTAAGCTCTTCCTACTGCGCTTCGGTTGCCTCGGCCACCGTATAACGATTTCTTTGTTGACTGGCGTACGTAGCAACGTGTGTGTGAGATCCAGCTTAGCCAGCGGATGCTCTGCTCGCCACAGCTGCCAAGTAGCCTTGCTGCCGTCGAAGATAAGTGACGTACCAAAACTGTCGAGAGTTGTCGTATACGATACAGTACGCTCGAGAGTTCCCCACTCGTAGCGACTTTCTCTCCTTTCTCCATAACTTATGCTCCAACCGGATCCTTCGCCGCCTATTCCGCCGTAGGTTGACATCCTGCTTCCGCTTTTGTCCGTCAGTCCAAGTCTATCAGCTTCATCCTCGATAGGAGAACATGCCCTATTATGCGCCACCTAAGCGAATCGCTGATTTTCTATGTATTCCACGTACAAATCGTGTTGAAAATGGGTGTAATCGTTGAAGAAAAGTGTTTTCTACAAATGCCTATGATTTTCTATTACTCAAATTGCTATAGCTGCTTCAAAAACTTGATTTTTTAAAACCATTTTCAATGCCACAGAACAAAACTGTGATGCAAATACGCGCCGCTGTGTATTCAATACGCGCCTATAGCAGCCGATCACACCCGAAAGCAGCCGAAGACCGAAAACACACCAATACTTACAGACACTTTGACTAAATAGAAAATCAAAATTTAAAGAAAAATGAAAAGTAGATTTTTTTGGCTGGATTAACGCTCGAAATAAGGTTTTGGAATTTTGGTTCATTTTCAATGAAAATTGGCCTTTTTGAAAAATTAATGCTATTTTCAGCCTACTACGATTGGCGCGTTATAACGAGCGCGTGGGCCGTGATAGAGCATACCCATAAAAAGCATACCTTAGCGAGTTAAGTATGATTTTTAGCGTAAAATCAAAGTTTAGATTCTCCTCTAACGATGTGTCAGAAAATATTGTCTTATTCGTTTTTCTCTGCTTGATGACACCTTATTGAAAGTGTTTGAAAATTTAGATCGAAATGAAGAAAAACCTAAATTGTGAAATTATCACGACACAGTGGCATTTTAAGGAAAAATTCATACTTGCCATGACCAACCACAGCATTTAAATCAAAATGGTAATATTTTGCAGGCTTAAAATGTTTCAGATTCTTGAAAACAAGAGTGACGCGTATTAGCCAAATGGGGCGTTATATGAACTTTTCCCCTAATCGGTTCAAGTCCAACCGATTCCACAAATTTACCAGATTCTACTAGTAATCCACTAGTAGAATCACCACTTTACCGCGTCTGGCAAATTTGTTATGACCATAAAACTTCTGGGCCCATAACCAGTTAAGATGTACAGGTTATAAAAACACTAGTTATCCACTGGGCCCATAATCAGTTTCTGATACAAAATAGTATTACATCTTTTTATATCACGCAATTCTTATATACCAATTACAGTTCATTTAGATAAAAGTAAGGAATCTAAGAAATCTACGACACATGATTCAGATAAAGTAGATTAGCTATCAAATGCTGAAAAAATATTTCATTTGGTGCAGAGTTAGATGAAGTTAAAAGCTATGTGTTGCACATATGGATATATTTTTTTTAGTTTTTTCGGATAACTATAACAAAAAATGTGAAACAAAAATTAGTGTAGACCGTACTTTTCAAGTAAGCAACCGTCAAAATTGTTTCATTTACAGTTGAATAATTATGAATGGTGGATTGAAAAGCTCACGTAATTTGGAACAGTTTGGTATCATTAGACTATATTTACGAAACACAGAATTTTTTACTTATTTTCAAAGATAGTTGTTTTTAAACTTTTTGTCAATCTGCTTTTTCTCTAATTATTCTAACACCTGAACATAATAGGCAATGGATATAGACTATATTTTTGCAAAACTATCGCAATATAGTTATATATTTAAAGGGAAAGTTTATTTCGTACCGGCTCTAGTGAAATAATTACATCATCGCTGCGACGTTTTACAATGAAAATTTTACGACGGGTCCTTTTAAAAAAAACGGCGTCAATACCTTTAAGTTATCAGTATTGTGAATTCGATTGAATCGAAGACGTGACTAGTAATTTCAAACGATTACATAGATTGTGCGTAGAAAATCACTATGCGTAATCATCTTCCTGCGAATACTACGCCCTACTATCGAGAAGAGTAATGATGGGCAAAAGCCTTCACCCTCATATTTTGTATTTCTGAAATCTTTTTTAGAAGCAGTAGAAAAAATACTCGTTGCTTAAACATGTTTTATTATTTTAGACATTTCAACCAAAGAAAAATAACAAGCTGAAAACTGCCCCAGCCTCCTCAAAAATTTGTTTTCACACCATAATGTCATCGTAAATCAATCGTATCCTGCTTCATTCATCACTAGTGAGTAAGCTCATTGACGGATTCATTACCCTGCTACATACGTCCTATCATATTTGTCAAACAAGCTAGAACGACTTCTGTTTAATTTTTATCCAGTTTCAACGAAATATCTTGAGGATTGTAATCAAACCAAGTTCACATGTCATTTAATGTGGGAGGACAACGTGCTTAAAATGTGAAAAATGCTTGCATGCATGTAATTGAACGATAAGCAACCCTAATCGTCAATGATTTTGGGAAGATATCCGTCCAATCAAATCCGATCACAGGTAACGTCATGATGACGTGATTCTGACGTCTCTGGTGTGCTAGAAATTGCCAATTCGTAAACAAACATTGTCAATTGTCTCCACGTGTGGACAGTTTTCTCGCGAATTGAGCGAGCAGATTATTTCATTATTTACCTTGCTGAAGCTACGCGAATTTGTTAGCCGGATGCGGAAGCGTAGGTGTGTATCACGAAATGGAGAAAAAAATCTAATCGAGAATTGCCGAGGTTATAAAATATCATAAAAAACCAAAATACGAAACCATTAAATTTATTTGACTGTAAAGTAAATTTTGAATGAACGAATGATGATTGGAAAGATTTTAAAATTGAAAAAAAAAAATTATCAAATCAAAATTTTTGATTTTGAGTGGTACGCTAAACAACAGCATAATATCAAAGAAAAACAGATCGGAGGACAGAGGAAATGTTAGGTAAGTTGAATTATTCGTAAAATCTAGATAGTATAACATAATGCCTTGAACATTCGAAACAATAATTGCTTCCTACATCTCTAGGAGTAGATACTTGACTTTAGATTTTAGATGAATACCACGCGATCTTCTGTCTCACTCTGAGTTATGAGGAGCGTGCAAACGACATGAACCTGGAAGAGTAATAGCCATCAACAATCATCAATCACGCGTGTAGTTTTCTATGTGTCGATTGCATGATAATGATGTTTTGTGGCATGCATTTGAGCTGCTACAATTTAAAATAAGCTTCTTTACAGTTGTCGGAAAGATGTCAAAGCTTTTATTTATTTCATCAAGAACATATTAGATTTTCTGAATTCGAGTTAGAAAGGAAAAATATGAATATTCGAAAATTTCAAAAAAGCATGAAATTTTGGACTAATCTTCCATATTCCTTACATTCCATACTTTGATTCTTTTAGTTGCATGGGAAAGCCCTTCTCTCATCCCCACATTATTACATTATTATTAATGATTTTGTTTTTTCTCAGGATGGCTTTCAACTGCTTATGTTGTATGTAAGATGTATCCCAGAGGCGAACCAGCCTGCGGCTGAAAACCTCTCAAATAAAGACAAAAAAAAAAAAAAAAAAAAAGATGTATCCCGAGTAGACATTTTTTGGCAAATTCATATCTAATTTCGCTATACTACAATGGTACAATGCCAAAATTTGAGTCTCAATTTCCAAACATGAATACCATAACTAGGCCAAGTTTAGGTTTCACTGAAACCTTAAAATTGGCCACCATTTTAAAATGAATTTTGAGAGCACAGCGATGCCATTATTTATGTCGAACGATATCAAAATTTGGCATCGTTGTGCTTCCAAAATTCTTCGAAAAGGCTGGTTGAACGAGGTATCAGAATACTTTCAGTGAAACCTACAACAAAGTGATGGCCTACAACAAATTACAACAACTTACAGCAGTTTTCTCTCAATGTCTTCTAAAACACTCAATAAAAAGGTAATACTAAAGGCAGTTATTGTCCATGGATGTCATTAGACTTTTGGACACTAATTAAAATAAAGAATAACCATTTGAAACGTTGTAAAAGACATCCCGATAATGTCCAACTTAAAGAAATGTTGATCATATGAACAAAAAACTGAACAAGAATGCAAAAAAATATAACGAACGATTGTTTATCAATACTCCACATTCCGAGCACTGGAGAAACATAACTACTCTTCTTTGTAAAAATAAAATCATCACTCCAATAAATCTTTCTGATGAAGAAGGCGCATCAACTAACAAATAATAAGTTTTGTGGAAAAATTAAACCAACATTTTTTCTACGATTAGGAAAGATGAAGAAATCCCATCTGACCCCGGAAGTCATCCTTTAACTCATATTAACAGTGTACAGAATACAATTTTTTTAGGCCCAGCTAGTGTTAACGAGGTTTGACTAATAATTCTAAATATTTCTTAAAAATAAAAAGAGTCATGGAACTGATGGATTTCCTGTAGATGCTTTAAAAAATAACAACGAAATTTACTCTGGTAAACTCATGCATCACGATTGTTGATGTGGTCCACCCGAGGAATAATTCCGTCTCAGAGAGCGTACTTCCCATAAAGAGGGTGTCGCTTACGAAAAATGATTCGACCGATCATTTACTGCAATTCAGGGGCAGGCAATTGAAGTCACACCATTGAGCATTAATACGTCCAAGACTAAGTACATGCTGGCCAGCGGATCCGAGTCCGACCGAACCCGCTTGTCCAGTAATGATAAGGTCACGATCAACGGCGACGAGCTGGAGATAGTCGAAGACTTTGTCTATCTCGGCTCACTGGTGACCGCAGACAATGACACCAGCCGTGAGATCCGGCGGCGAATTATCAGCGGAAGTCGTGCCTACTATGGACTCCACAAGCAACTGCGGTCGAGAAGACTTAGCCCTCGCTCGAAGTGTAACCTGTATATGACGCTCATTAGACCGGTTGTTCTCTACGGGCACGAGACATGGATATTGCTCGAGGAGGACCTGCGTACACTCGGAGTATTCGAGCGACGAGTGTTAAGAACCATCTTTGGCGGCGTACAGGAGAACGGAGTGTGGAGGCGAAGGATGAACCACGAGCTCGCGCGACTCTACGGCGAACCCAGTATCCAGAAGGTGGTGAAAGCTGGACGGATATGCTGGGCGGGACATGTTGCGAGAATGCCGGACGACTGTCCTGCAAAACAGGTGTTCGCTACGAATCCGGTAGGAACAAGACGAGCAGGGGCGCAACGAGCGAGGTGGTTAGACCAAGTGGAGCGTGATCTGGCGAACGTGGGGTGCCCGAGAAATTGGAGAACGGTTGCTATGGACCGAATGAATTTTAGGAATTATGTTCGTCAAGTTATGTCGTGAGACGGAATACTATGTAAATAAAAAAAATAAAAATAAAATAACCATTGAGCAAACACATTAAATTGCTGTTGCAGGAAATCGACGTCTTCTTGGCCGTTTATGGTGTGAGGTAGTTTCAGGTCGTCGGCATATGCAAGTTTTTTGCAATCAAGGAGCGAGAGTACATCATTAAAATATTTATGGTCCCAAATGACTTCCTTGAGGCACACCGGAAGAGGCAAGAAAATGAAACGTTCGTGCTTTGCGATAGCGATATCGTAGTTCACCTTGTCGAATGCAGTAGAAAGATCAGTATATATGGCGTCAGTTTGGGTTTTTTAGCTTAGCTTTCGCTTTCAATATAGATGCATCGTCGATTATGATACCGTTAAACGAATAACTTTTAGGCAAGATATTTCTCACAGCTCTAGCCAGTTGCTCAGGAGAAATGAATCCAGTTGTAAAAATGTTAGAGAACTTTTCGACAAATATATCACAAATTTTGGGATCAGAGCTCACTGTGTCGCTGTTCAGGAATAGGTGAGATGGTTGCCGCTGATTTTCTACGTCCTTTCAAAATGATTTCGGACTTCTCTTGAAATTCTGCTGTAACCGATTAATATAACTCTGGTAGCAACGCTTACTGGCTTTCTAATAGGCAGAATTCAATTTGCGATATTTGTCCTTAGTGTAGAGGAACTTGTGCTTGTTGTAGTTACGTAATGCGTGCTGTTTAGCCGTCTTATGTCACCGTAGACTTTCAGTAACCCAGGGGGTCCGTAGATTGGTAGCCGGGCTGCGTTTCGGCACATGGCGATCGATGATATAATTCAGGATGTTCGCAAACGTCTTGGCAGCTGCATTGGGATTAGAGAAATCGAGCTCAGCCTCCCAATCAATGGACTGCAGGACTAGGGATATAGCTTCGAAGTCAACGTTCTTTAAATCATGATAGAAAGATGCGGTTTTCTCTTCATAGGCATGTATTTTAGTGACATCGAGTGAAATCCCTAGAGCTGGAGGATTCGTCGGATTCTTGATCCCTTCGTTCACAAAGCAGAGGTCAAGCAAACGGCCGTATTCATTTTCAATTTTGTCGATCTGTCGAAGAGTTGCGGTACTTAAGGAGTCTAGGACGATGTTGTAGGAGGCAGAGAAAGAAGAACGAGCAGGATCCGGAAATAAAAAGCCGCTTGGAGAGGAGCACCATTTCAAACCAGACAGATTGAACTCGCCGACGATGAATATATCGTCTTCCGGAGAGCAAATCGAGCTTAAGTTAGACAGGCAGAGCGAAAACGATTCAGCTAAAACCAAGTCTCCAGAACGGTCAGAGGGCACGTAAATTACACACAAGTAGAGCTTCCGATCAGCAAAATCAATGCGAGTTCAAACAAGTTCTAAATTATCCCAGGAATCGTCTTCCATTGGCTGAGTTGGAAATGTAGATTTAAACGGCGAGAAACACTCCACTTCCAGTAGATTTTTTGCTGTTATGGGTACTACGGTCGCATCGGAACACTACGTAATCTGGACCGATTATCTAGCTAGAGAGGGTCCAGTCGTTGAGCCAGGTTTCGCTGAATAACTTCGTAACAGGAACACGATATCGCCAACAAATTGTCAATAAAACAACTATTCTATTATAGCAAGTTCACTCGTGTTGGGAGAAAGTGGTAGAAATTTTGACACTTGTATGTAGCACATTTTGAAAACTTTACAATGCAAAAACATTTCCAAGATCTGCTACCTTCACGTCTTCTTACAACACGTGTTCTATTTTCGCATGCCTTGATGCAAAAATAGCTCGATTTCTATCACGTACGGCTGAAATAGAAACAGTTTTGTAAAAAAAAATATTCAACGCCCAGAGATCTTAAAAACATTTTTGCATGGTAGAATTTTCAAAATGTCAAAATTTTCACCACTTTTTCCCAATACAAGTGAACTTGCTCTTAACACCACCAATGTTCTGGTAGAAAATGTTGAAGGGTTCGGACGATTCCAACGTAGCGCGGGATCGACGATCACTGGAAAGGTAAATTCCATCACGCGGGGAAGAACACTTAGTGATGTCATACTTGCCAGAAAGTGCTGGCTGGAGAACCCCTTCGCCACAGACGAACTCAGGGCCGGGACCAGTGTTCCGAAAATCAATCAAAACAAACACTCAGGATGCGTTTCCTGTTGGAAACATTCTGATTGTATAATGGGATAGCGCCTCTCGCAACTGCTTCGCCTGGCTGGTATGCAATCTCGATCAACGCTCCAATCAGCTATGCAAACCGAGTCGCATCATTCAGAATCATCAGTTTAGCAAACATCGCATATCGGAGACGAGTGAGATACAAACTGATCCATTCTGAATGTAGCTCACTCAGTATCTGCCTGAATTATATGAAATTCAAAATTATTTTTTGCAGGACGAGAAAAATCAAACAGTTGTGCGGGACACCATAAATTCTCAGTAATTTTAACGTGACGGACGACAGTTTAATAAGAGAACTTGTAAAAATTTAAAAACACTGCGAAAGTGAACATCTTTCCCTCAATAACACAACTACAATTTGATTTTGATCATACTGATGTTAAAAAAACGTTATAACAACAAATAAATTTATTAATTTGCTATGTTTAAAATCAAACAAAATACGCTAATGATCGGTTTCATGTATCACTCACTCACTGCCTGATCCATTCACTCCTGATCGAAGACCAACATGATTCGCCATATGCATTGCGCATTGGTGAGATTCCAATTTGATGATGGTGCTGCACTGTTTTGACAGCAAGCATCGTGCGAGGTGATCTGTATCTTAGCGATGAATTGAACGATCGATGATCGGGTAGGTCCAGTAGCAATCAATAACGAAACCCGACCGCTGTACGTTCAGGTGCGAAGTGCAATCAGAAACATTCATTGAAAATGAGTGATTTTCGGAACACTAGCCGGGACGACTGTTGACGCTGGCAGGAAACAGCGCCACTGAGTTGAAGGGCTTAGGGGTCTCCGTAGTTCCTAGTTCGTTGCGTCCTGGTGCTGGAGGCCCGGAAGAAGTCGTAGGATTAACAAGGTTTGGAAGATTTAGCGGGATGCGTCTGTGGTGGAACGGAAACAGGATACGCTAATGGCAAGTTCTTGCCATAAGCTGGTACTTGCCTGTAAAAGAGGCCTGGAGAACCCCGTCCCGTCCAACGAACTCAGGGCCAAAGTTGCCGAAAAAAAATTCTGTGTTTTTGAGAAAAAAAATTCTGAATTTCTGTGATTTTACCCAAAAATTCTGTGATGGTTTTCTGTGATGCTATTTCCTTTACTTTTATAGAAAATTCATGATAAATTGGGTCTTTTTTACATTTAAGTTTGGCATAATCAATTAAACTTACATATCCCATCATGCTTTTTTAATTTATGGTAAAAATATCTATATTTTGTATTGGCTTAAAAATCATAATTTTGGAAATCGATTCAAAACTCAAAAATTCTATGAAATCTGTGAATTTTTCAAAATTCTGTGTTCTGTGACACAGATTCTGTGATGAAAATATGCTAAAAATTCTGTGAAATTACAGATTTTTCTGTGATTTCGGCAACCTTGCTCAGGGCCAGGACGACTGAAGACGCAGGCAGGAAACAAAGCGACTGAGTCGAAGGCTCCGGGGTCTCCAAAAGGCTCCAATCGATGAGTCCTGGTGTTGAAACCCAAGTAGAGGCAGCCGAAGTATAGGACGAAGCGTGTTGACAGCGCATGCAGGATCTGTGGCTAGGTGAAACTTCATCCAACAGGGAAAATGTTAACTAGATGAATACTTGCACGAAGATGCAGGCTGGAGAACCTCATCGACACTGTCGAACTCTGGGCTGGGACGACTGTTGTTAATTTCAAAATTTCATAAATCTAAACATTAATATTTATGATATCAGCTAGTAGAATATCTGGAAGTATTTTTTGCCTCTAAATGGGTGCAGCACAGCTTTAAGTTTAAAAACATTATTGACAGAAAAAAGTAAAATTTAATTCAGGCACATCACATATATCAATATCAATAACTATAAGTTTTCAAACGTTTTCATTTGATTTTTTTTTATCAAAAACAAAGTTCGTTGAAATTTACCCGTTTTCTTAGTAAGGTGAAAATCACAAATAACTGGCGAAACCAATCATTTTTGTGACTAGGTCAATTTGATGTCCCATCAACCTTAAAACTTTTGATGTAGAAGCGGTATGATTATCTGTGGGCATTAAGCATTTAGAAACTATTGAAGTTGAAAAGTGTTGCATGATGCAATAGTTGACGGTACTCTCCGGAAACGTACAGCATTCTTCCAATAACCGAACTCTGTAATTTGCAAACCATTATATATGTTCGTGATAATATACACTCGAGTAGCAATAACCAAAACTTCTATTTCACTAAGGGACTACGAACTTAATATTCGTCCAAGTAATTACTTGCAACGAAGCCGATTCAGGGCAAAAATGAATCTCGTTTATAGGACCTACAATATACAACGCCTTACCTACTGAAACAAAAACCATTAAAAACCGTTTTATGTGTAAAGTCAAGGTAGTACAATTATTTAAAGATAAATTATATCGTTAAAAAAGGCGATCAACTAACAGTTTTTTCTAATCAAATTTTGTTTGTTTTGTAGCATCGTAATTTTCTTTTGTCGTATTTTCCACTATTTTTTCACTTTAAGTAAACTTATGTAGATCAAGTATAATATTTGATAAGTGTACCATTAGACCACTGCAAAAAATGAACTTTTGCTCCCATATGTTTTTTCGATGATTTGATATGATTTGGTTGATTCCTGAGTTAGCGCAACGCGTTTCATTTTTGTATGGAAATTTTATGAAAGAAGAGATTTTTGTATATTAAATCATCTAGAAAATTCAAATAAGCTTAAAATGAAGCCGGTCATTGATTTTTGTTTTTGACTTTTCTTCAGCTTCATTTTTTGCAAATGTTACAAGCGGCTAAGAATTTCATGAAAAAAGTTATAAGCATTCAAAATTAAAAATCTTAATCCATTGAAAAGTATTTAAAAATGGCAGATTTTGCCTGCTAGAGCTGTTAATAATTGCATGAAATGTTTTTGCAAAGGTTATATAAATCAATAAATTCTCTGGCAACGCAAAGCTGTTTTTGAAGATTTATGAAGATTTTTTATTTCCATCCTATGGTTACACAGCTTTCAAATAAACAGACAAAAACAAAAAAATTAAAAAAAATAATTTTGTAAAAAAAATTGTTGAGTAGAATAACTTTTTTGGAGTAAAAGTAAGGTTTGAGCTTTGTTCACATGAATTGTACTGCAAGAATTTTTCTTTCAAAGTTGAATTTTTTGGAACTTTTATTCAAAAATCGCCAAAGATGTACGATTTTTGAATGAAAAATTTTGTTTTCCCATACAAATGTCCATACACGGAAAAAAATTAAGTGGCATCCCCAAAGACGTTGTCATGATAATTTTACCATTTCAGCGCTATAGTATTTTCGACCAAGAGAAGTATAACATCGATTTTGTAAAAGTGCGCATGAAACATTATTGAAATTACTATGTACCTGGTAATTTTCGATAACTCTCAATGTTTGTTGTCGAAAATACTATGGTCATGATAATTTCATCATAATTCCTATTACAACTAGCGTCCGGATAGTAATTTAGACATTGTGGCACCAATTCATATCAACAAAATACTAAATACGCACATGGTACTTTTGAGAACAAAACATATTTGACTCAAAAACATAAGAGCGTATGATAATTTTTAGAGATGTACCGAATATTCGGTCGGCCGAATATTCGGCGCCGAATACCGCCAAAAAACCGTTAAGCCGAATATTCGGCTCACCGAATAGTTGAGCTAGGTATTCGGCCGAATAGGCCGAATAGGCCGAATATCTATTTTTTATAAAATTTAAACAAAACAGACTTGTCAAATTTGTCATCTGATGTTGGATAATTTATAAAATATCCACAAGAAATGTTGAAAAAGCTTTAAAATAATCAAAAACTTATGGTTTCAGTAAAACATTTAAGGTGTACCAGTGTATTTTTCACTGTAGATAGCTTTATATATCGATTATACTTCTTGATATATTCAGGCTTGTCCATAAACCAAATAAAGAATTCGAGAAAAGTTAAATCTGACCGGGATGACACATATTTTTTTAAACTTTCCCTGATTTTACCCGGGTTCACTCAGAAATCAAATAAAAAACTCAAAAGTCTCTTTGAAAATTTCAAAATTTTGCGTTTCAAAACGATTGTTTAGAGTAAATTTATTCGTTCTGTTGTGATTCGATGAAAACTTTCAATTTCAAGTAATTTTATTTCTTTTCCTTTTGTATGTATGAGAATGATGCCTAGTTTCTGTTCAGATTTTCCGTTTTTATTACAAGTTTTTCAAAGAATCGTTCAGACCCGACCCAGCCGTGTGGATACGTGTCGTAGAAAGTATTTTATGCTTAAGGTTAAAGATCAGCTTTCTTTTTGGCACCTATTTTTAAAATATCTAGCAAAAATTGGACATTCATCTTATTCGACATAGAAAAAAAGCAAATTCAAACAGCTTGACACCTGTTTTGAAATGTTTTGTCCCAAATTTCACTGGAACCCAATCTCTTTTGTGATAAACGTCCTAGAAGCGACAAGTCATCTGATGTCCTTTCAGCAGTGGTGACATTTTGAAAATCAAAGAGATCTCTACTCAAAAAAGATCTGATGAAAAATCGACTTAAAAACATGAGAGGCATTAAGATGGCAGATATTGAAGAAAAATGAATTTATTGTTTGGTTTTGCATTGAAAATTCAACAGAATATTCGACCGAATATTCGGCCGAATATTCGTTTGGCCGAATAGTTAAAAAGGTCACTATTCGGTATTCGGCCGTTCGCCGAATACCACTATTCGGTACATCTCTAATAATTTTACTATGGTAAACATTCTTGTTGTTTATACTTACTCAAGATCATGAATCATCAAACCCGTGAGTAAACAAACAAATTTTGAGCTGCTTTCAAGTTTCATAACTTTGAAAATCTTTCGAGAGATCGGGAGAACACACTAACATTGACCAACGTGTGTCGGAAGTGTGAATTTTAATGTTTTTAATTATGTAATAATGCATGCATGGAAATAAACAAACAAACATACATAGTAATTTTACTATTTAAATCAGGCTCCTTGCTCCTCCTAATCTTCATAATAAAACATACTAGTTTCATCATGAAACATATCAATTTTACTAGGCACGAGGTAAAACAATGCATCATTTCATTGACAATTTTACTAAAACGCAGTCGAATTTACTAAGCGCAGCCAAATTGAGCACATGGTAAAATAGCTATGCGTAAGGTATTATAAACTACAAAACATATTTGACTCAAAAATATGGTTGCCTGTTGGTCATTTAAACCACGGATTTAGTAGTTTTACTATGCTTTTTTTTGTGTGTACCAAATTTAAAATCGTTGCGCTAATTCAGGACCGAAATAATCGTTCCAAAAAATTAAGGGAGTTGTAAAAATTGAGGAATTTGAAATTTTCATACAAAGCTTGCAGCGGTCTAGTGTACCATATTAAAAATACGAATGGATCGCTTTAAAAAAAATTCTTCCGTTGGGATCCTTAGCGCAATCTTGTTCAGTTATATCATACATTTCTTGTGTTCTTAGCATATGTAATTAAAATTTTGCTCGCGTTGAAATTTCTATGTTTTGGTTTCCAGACGTGCTAAGAACAGTAGCGTCCATTACCAGGGGGCTCCATTGAGCCTTTTGGTGTGGTGAGTGTGGTGGGCCGCTACAAAAAACCATATGGTGGTTTTCCGTCTCACGACGAAGCCTGATGAACAATATTCCTCCAATTCAATCGGTTCATGGCAACCCTTCTCCAATTACTCGGGCATCCCACAATCATTCTGCCTAAATTAATTTTCAAAACAGGCATCATAAAATGATGTTCCCTGAGCAATGATACCTAATTTTACTATTTCTAAGAAATCAACACTGAAAAATGCGCGCACTATGCTGGTAATGACTGAATACGCTTTTTTGTTTTCAGCTCAATTTATATTTCATCATTTTTCATTACAGTAAATTGAAAGCCAAATCATGTCATCATTAGGATATCACTTATTTATACTTTTTTTTCTTCTTAGCGGTCCGCCACACTCCCCTACACCAAGAAGCTCATATGAGCACCCTGGTAATGGACGCTAACTGTTCTCAGCATGTCTGACAGCAAAAGGAAAAATACAAAACGCGAGCAAAATTTACTCATGCTGAGAATTTAAATAATATAGTTACTTAGTGCGAGGAGATGTTACGTTACAAAAACTTAATTGCAACATGAATCTCAGTGGAAATAATATTTCCTTTTAAGAGATCCATGTACATATTTGATATTGATTACTAGAATTTTATGAGAAATACTACAAAAAAATTAATAAACTACATTTAATTATACTAACTTTACAGCTAAGAAAAATAAACTAATAATAAATAACTTCTGAATGTTGGATGTTCAACGGCTTAAATTTTCTTTGAAATAATGTATAAGTTTGGTCTTGAAACAGTTTCTATTCGTTGATTTTTTTATATCTTCAGGAAGAACGTTGAATTTTGTAGGACCAATAAAAAAAATTCGACGTTGGCTACTTGAAAATAAAAGAACCATTATGATACCTTGTTTATCTATCGTAGAAAAATTTACTACTTATAGTGCAACCTTTCTTGGTTTATCTTTAATATATTGTTACTAAAATAAACCTAATTTTGCCATCGGGAGAGTGGCATTTAGGTTTGATTTAGACATCAAAGTCTGCTCGGGTACTTCATTTCATCTCTGCTACAAATCAACCAACAGAAATATTCTTCTCTCAAGAAAACATGACACTAATAACCCAGTAACACATCTGAAAAATTTTCACGGTCAAGCGTTAATGAGTGATAAAAAAATTGTTAACAAGCTAAAGCTGTATGGTAGTGTTGCTCACAGCTCAGAACGTTCCTTAAATGTTGCAAGTCATCGATGATTTAATATTGATTGCTAATCGATTTGAACATTCTGGTGTCAACCTATCAAGAAATTGCATGATTATTAATAATACACTGCTACGCTAATATCCATCAGTTTAGTTTATTATTCTGAACTTAGAAGTTATTCTAGGCGAAACAATCAAAAGTTGCACTTTACTGTGATCTAAAGTCTAAAGTAAACAATCCGAGAGGCACGGTTATACCACAGGTTATACCACAATTGAACAACAGCTGTTTTAAATCTGCTGTCGGCAATCCGCTGTCGGTTTTACCAATATAAAACAGTAGCCTATTGCCAAAACTGCAACAATAAATTCATATTTTGTTTGTTACAACAAGTAAACGTTTAGAGTGTTTTAGGCATTAATTTTTTACTGTACGAATTCCACATAGATTCTTTGTTGTTCTGTTAGACTTTGCGAACGTAGATAGATATTCATCACTTCGAAATCAATATGCACGAAAACATTTTGAGAACCTCCATCTGGGTACCATCATGATCAATAACTGTGCCCTAGCCCTAATCACCACGAGAACATCACGGTATCACGTGATCGAACATATCCCAATCACGTGATCTTTAGTGAAGGGATCTTCTGCGAAGCATTATGACCCCTCAAAGTTGAACATACGCATGCATTCATTTTTCCCATTAGCTTTTTGACTGCTCATTCTACCTCTCTAATGTTACAACAGGGTACAAAGTACAAAGCAAGGGCTGACAAATGCTTGCGCCTCTAATGGTTGTCGTCAATGATTTTCCCTTTGCATCTGAACCTTCGTAAGCCGGATCATCGTTTGGAATTCCTAGAATGATACGAGTTGTCATAGGCAATCTGATAAAAAAAAAGTTACATTGCTGTTGAAGATAGCGATGTTGAAGAAAATGCAGTCTTAAATGACATTGACGTGATGAACTTCATTCGTCATTAAAATGAGTTAAACAAACTCTGATGGATTTCTGTATCGATACAAAAATTTATCAGTAGCAGATCATAATTAATTGCCTCAAATTTTAATATAAGTTTAAAGTTTTACTGGAAGTTATTAAACGTTTTTTTCAATAAACATCAATTTTACCGGAAAAGATTCATGAAAACAAGGTATTCAATTTACCTATTTATTTGTTAAAATCTTTCAAAGTTTCACTGACGCGAACATCAATTTTTTCCTACGGCATACAGTTGAAAAAATATTCTTAAAACTATTTGAGAGGAATACTCATCAAAAGCCGACATCACAATGGAACCAAAATTATAAGTGTTTAATCTTAAAAGGTCAGCGGTTTGAAAAAAAAGCAAGCAAAAAAAAAGGAGCAAAACAGAGCAAACTCGAGCAAGATTTGCGATTGTTTTTTAACTTGTTTCGAACAATAAAGTGCTATTTTTGAGTACAACGGGAAACCATAAAAGTAGAAGGAGGGCAACGGAATGTATCAGAGAATTTATTACCTAAAATTAATAGAAACCAAACAAAACCAAATAAATCCCTAAATGTATGCAGCATTCTTATGCTTCTTCTTTAAAAACATTTGAGACAGAAAAATGTGATATTTAATTCGAACTAAACCAAAATGGACAGCAATTGGTGCTTTATGCTTAACCCTTCGTTTCATAAAGTTACAAATTTGCAACAATTAATGTATGGAAAAATGAAAAAATCATATTTTATTTTAATTTTTTTTCTTAATGTACTCATCATTTTCAACTGTTTAAAGTGATTTTTAAGGAAAAATAAAAAATCATGAAACGAAGGGTTAATGGTGAAAAACGTATGATTTCGTTACTTCGAGAATAACTTGTGAAACCAATAATTTTTCTGACTACTTCAATTTGATATTTCATTAACCTTAAAACTTTTAATGTAACAAGCAGTATGATTATTTGTGAACATTAAGTTTCAAGAAGTCATTGTAGTTGAAAAATGTTGCATGATGCCCCTGTTGACGGTACCTACCAAGGAATGGGAGATCACAGTAATCGGTGTAAAAAGAAGTGTTTGTCAGTAGCTGCGATAATTAAACTGCTATTCAAGGAATCTGTCGAGACCGACAGCAACTTCCGCCATTTTTTTCGCATTCAAACTCTATTTTTTTAACGTGAGACATCAACGCGAACCGTCTCTCACAAAGTTAGTCTGTAAACTGATCTTCCAAGCTTTCTACACTCATATTGAATCTGTCAACTTCTCTTCTATGAAAACTCTACACAATCTCCGAGAACACGAATCGGAGTACTCTCTCACGAACAAGTGTTGCCAATCTTCTATCTAATCATATTTCTTTCATTCAGTGATATTTATTCTTACTATATTCCCTACATTCGCCTCCGCCTCTATACTCCTGAACTAGCTTGAAAAAGATTTGTTCTCTCAAAATTTCTGTTGTAATTATCCTTTTTGATGTGTGTTTTCTTTTTGTTTTCGTTTTTACGTATCTCGATTCTGTGTTATCACTTTCAATTTCAAAATACACTGTTTCTTTTAGGTATCACGTAAACGTACTTTTTCAATTTTTCATCGCATTGTTTTTTTTCAGGTGTGCATAATTTTCCTGTCAAAGTTTGAACGTTTAAAAAACTTTAATTCTACTATCGTAATAGGTGATTAACGTTTTTTTATCTTTTTTTTTATTTACATTGCCACCTAATAGGCACTTGCACTTCCGTTTTCCCTTTTTTAACTTTTAGAAAAGATTGTTGTTTTTTTTTCTGAGCTGCTTCTATAATTACCGGTTTGAATGAAAACTATTTTCTGATTTCCCTATGTTCGATCTCTTCTTCTGAACATTATTTTGCATTTTTTTAAGTCGCATTTTCCTTCTTAAATAACATCATACCTTTTGAAAAATCCTTATCTTCATTTTCCATTTATTCTCTTTCCTTGTTTGCATGATGCACTCTCCACTTTTGATTCACATTCTATTTCTTTCTTTTTCTCATTTTCATATTTTACCCCTCATGATTTTTCTTTCCAAGTTTTCCATACTCACTATTTAAACTTCCTTTTCTATATTAAACAGAATCAACTTTTTTTTTTATGTATAGATATTTCTACATTAATTCTTCCTTTTTAATCTCCTCTTTTGTCCATTCCGGATACTCACCCTTATTCTAGTTTTCGATCGAATGACATTCGTTCGAAAGTTAGGAAATTTCGTATTCTTGTTTTCGTTCGAACGAATCAGAGCAGTTCGATCTTTCGAACATAGCTCGCTCGAACGAAATGTTGAATTCTTGTTTTCGATCGAACGTATTTTTACTATCGGTCGTCAAACGCGAGTCTAATGCTGCGAACGGAATTCGTTTAAAGGGCTAAAAATGAAAAAAAAATAGAAGAAAAACGTAAAAGTCAGAGGATATGAGAACATCTGAAAACATAACAATTTTCTATCCAGGTTGATTCAATGCAAAATTACGAACATTTTCTCTGACGAAATTTATTCGACCTACCAACTTTTTCTACCATCTATTCACAATGGAAAAGTTTAGAACGAGTCGCTCAAAATAAATCTTTTTTTGTGTGGATCCAATAAGCAAGCAGTCTTCAGGTGTTGTTGCAGTCTTCAGGTAAATTATTTATCTCGATTAAGGCTTTAAGAAAAATATTCTTAAAAAGCAATAAGTTAATGAAGAAAACTATTAATTATGACAAACCAGAAATTTTTGCTTATCTCGTGCAAAATATATTAAAATCCCATATACGGTTGAGACTCAAGCAACCCTCCCCATGGACAGATCTAACTAAAATTTAGCATATGACGTGCACTGAACGTGAAGATTGTTGAAAAAATTGGGAATTAAAATAAATTTATTTTTTATTCAAAATGTAACCATAATTTTTAATTTTCGGGCTTGTCATCGTCTTCCCATTCGGTCATCTCGGTGGAGATTAGCAGCAGCAAAAGCGGCAGCGCCATCCTCATTGAGGATACCTGTTTCTTATAGGCGACACTTGCGATGAACACTCTCCAACAGCTTTGATATCGGCAGGCGTTCGTTGCTGCTGCCTAGGTTTGTTGTCGGGATCAGTCCCGGTAGCTGCTGATATTCTGCTATCGAGACTCGCCATCGTCTTCCCTTCCGGTGGGGGAACTTAACAGCAACAGGCAGAAACAATCGCGGTGGCACCATTCTCACTATCCTTTGACTATGAGGACACTTTCTTGTACCGGAGGCATAGCTTCGATATCGGGAGGCGTTCTTTGCTGCTGATGGCGATGGAATTGTCATCGAAATCTTCACCCGGCGATTTCTGATCCATTTTTTGTTCTTCAAGTTATGAAAATAAACAAATTTCTATCACAACATACGTCTAGAACTGTCATTTTCACACTTCAGGGCTGCCTCGAAATTTCGAAGTTAATCAGGCAACACCAAAATCAAACGTATCACATTCGTACGAAAACAAGAATACCTTTTTCGAATTCGATCGAAAGTATCCGTTCGAACGAACGGCAGATACGCCGTAAACAAGAATAAGGGTGACTATTTCCTCCTTTTTTTATATATATTCAATTTGATATCCTATTTTTTGCCTGAATTTCTATCTTCTCTTTTAGTCAGTCCCATTTTTGTACTGTTTCCATTTTCTCAAATAAATAATTGTAGAGTGTATGTGGCCCACTGTTATGCTATAACGATTCTATTGCACCTCTTTGCTATAATCTGCTATAAGAGTGCAAGGGAGATAGTTGACTGAAGCGATAGCAATAGACGTGTAACGGTCAGTTGAGCACAGGTAGCGAACGGAATAGGTTGTTGGCAATAAAAGTTGAACCGAAGTTTGGTGTTGTTTAAAAAGAAGTGTGGAGTGTTTTTATTGATAAAATGGAGAGATCCCTACAATTTGGCGCAGCCGGTACGATGGTAAGTTTTTTTTCTGCTTTATTAGTTCACCGTAACGTTTTCATGAGATTAAAATTTAATGCCGATTCATTCAAAATGGCGGCTGGAAAAACTGAACTGGTGCTCTCAAATGGGGCCCGCAAAGTAAGTGAATGAAAAGGCAGTGAAAAAGCAGTGATATACAGTACTATTTTATTTTGTTTAAATTTCGCGATTACGGTTGAAATTTGAGACAGCTAAAAGAAGTAAATAAATAAAAGACCCTAGTCCGGCTGAAGACCGAAGTGGCATGTAAAATAAGGACAGAGAGGAGGCTTTATCAATAAATAAAAGATCCCAGTTCGGCTTGAGACCGAAGTGGCAAAAATTGTAGGGGTAAATAAAAGATCCCAGTCCAGCTGAAGACCGAAGTGGCAAAAGTAAAAAAAATTGAATAAAAGATCCAGTCCAGCTGAAGGCCGAAGTGGCAAAAGTAAAAAAAATCAAATAAAAGATCCAGTCCGGCTGAAGACCGAAGTGGCAAAAGTAGTGTAATTAAATAAAAGATCCCAGTCCGGCTTAAGACCGTAGTGGCAAAATGAAGTAAAATTGAAATAAAAGAGTTGAAAAAAAGAAAAGTTAGAAGCTGATTAAGTTGCGGGAACTTTTAAACCGATATGACTCAAATACGTTTCATTGCTTATTAAGTATGTACAAGTTTAAAAAAAAAAAAAAAAAAAGAAATGAAAATCAAAGACGCTTATAGTTTATTTTTCGTTTCAACCGTAATTGCGATAGTTCTCGATGTACGATTATTTATAGTACTGGTTGAGATTCAGGCTTAGGTCACTACTTCAAGTGATGTAATAAAATTAGTCTAAAAAATATATATTGAGTTTTTTTTGTTGAAAAAATCAATTAAAATGTTTCAGATGGATGCTGGGAAATTCATTAATTTGGAACCGTTCGATGATACCGTTGATGCTTCTAATCTTCGTCTTGAATGGGAAGAATGGCACCGGTCTTGCGAGTTAATCATGCAATTGATGCATTTCGTCTCGCAGAATGAAAAACTTTTGTTCATGTTGGCTCGGGGTGGTCAAGGATTGCAACGTATCTACTGCCATTTGGCTCCTGTTGCTGGGGAATTTAATCCACCGCCAGCTAAAGTACCATTTGCCCCTGTAGAGGTTCCGGAATATGACAACGCCATCAAGAGATTGAATGCTTTCTTCTTTGGTAAGCGTAACGAGAGGGTCGAATTGGAGGTGTTTCGCTCTCTCCGACAGTCTAGTGGGGAATCATTTAATAGGTATCTCTTGAGACTAAGAACGCAGGCTGCGCGGTGCGATTTCTGAGACCGTACTGAAAAAGAATTGTTGCATCAGATTACAATTGGTTCATTGGATGAAAAGATTAGAGATAAAGGGATGGAGGATGTCATGACCTTGGATGAGTTGACCAACTACGCCATGAATCGAGAAGTACTGATTAAACAAAAAGAGAAATGCGGATTACTTAAATTCGATCCAGCTAGTGTGTCATCGGTTAGTCGAAATTATCAAGCCAATCAATCACGTTATAATGAGAGAAACCGAAGACCAATTAGACAAGGACAGGAAAGAGGCGAATGCAACGCGTGTGGATCATGGAGACATCGTATGGGCGACGTTTATTGCACGGCACGAAATGCTGTTTGCAACAGATGTGGGAGAAAAGGACATTTTTTACGTAAATGTCCAAATTTCCGTGGTAATTCTCAGCCGGGTCGTTATACATGGAGAAAATCTGAATCTACAAACGCTTTACGCGAAGGTTCTGAAGCTGAATTGAACGACAACGGAATTCGTCAAATGGATAGCCTGCCAATCGCTAAGGTATAATTTATATTCTGTAAGATTATCACAAATTGATATTAAATGTTTGAAGCTTTCGAAACTCTTTGGTAATAAATTCTTTGACAAAATGCAAAATAAAATGAACACATTTGTTTTTATTTACCTTGTTAGGAGAATGCATCAAGCAGTGGAATGATAACGTGTTTAATAGACCAATTGCCAATCATTTTCTTGATCGACTCTGGTTCTGCAATAAATACAGTAACCTAAGAAGTTTGGAAACAACTTGTTGAGAGTAATGCCAAGCTGTTCAAAAAACGGTACCAATGTGACAGGGAATTCACAGCTTACGCTTCTCAAAAACCCTTAAAAGTTAACAATATTTTTGAGGCCTGGATCTCGATTAACGAATCAAAGCCGAGAAATTTTGCAGAATTTTTTGTTGTACAAGGGGCACAAAAATGCTTACTAAGCAAAAGAACAGCTGAGGATCTGAAAGTTTTAAAAGTAGGACTAGAAGTACAGCACGTTAGCCTAACAAAAAATGCGTTTCCAAAATTCCCAAATGTGCAAGTTAAGCTGTCCATAGATCGATCGGTGGTCCCGAGAAAAATAACATACTTGAGGATTCCTGTGGCAATGGAGGAAAAAGTAGATAGCAAAATTCAACAAATGTTGGATACTGATGTGATTGAACCAGTCAAAGGACCAGCTGAGTGGATATCACCTATGGTCGTTGTTCCAAAAGGAACGGATGACGTCCGCCTTTGCATTAATATGCGGTATCCTAACCAGGCAATAAAACGAGAGCATTACCCATTACCACTCATTGACACGTTGTTAAATAAATTTAGAGGTTCCAAAATATTTTCAAAATTGGACATCACGTCTGCTTATCACCATGTTGAGTTACACCCAGAATCGCGAGATGTAACTACTTTTATGACAAGTAGAGGCTTAATGAGGTTCAAGAGGCTTAATTTCGGAATTAATTGTGCGCCGGAAATATTTCAACGCATAATGAGCGAAATGTTGGCTGGTATAAAGGGCGTTGTGGTGTATATCGACGACATAGTCGTAAGCGGAAAAACTCTGGAGGAGCACGATCGACGGTTAAATCAGGTGCTGCATGTTCTCAAAGAGAACAATGCAATGCTGAACCACAGCAAATGCTTATTCGGTGTTGAGGAGCTCGAAATTTTAGGATTCAAAATAAACAGTACTGGCATTAGTCCCGCTGAAGATAAAATTAAAGCCATTCAGAATTTCAGGGCGCCTGAAACTAAGGACGAAGCAAGAAGCTTTTTGGGCTTGATAAACTTTGTGGGCCAATTCATACCGCATCTTTCAACTAGAACTGAAGCCATAAGGAAATTTATTAGAGGAGATGTAGAAATATTTGGACTCGAGCAACGTCAAGCATTCAATGATTTGCGCAATGAGCTAACCAAAACTGTTCATCGATTGGGCTATTTCGACCCAAAGGATACCACTGAGTTATATGTAGATGCATCCCCAGTGGGTCTTGGAGCGGTACTAGTCCAGAAAAATGAACAGAAAGAGTCTTGCATAATAAGCTATGCATCCAAGGGTCTTACGAAAACGGAGAGGGTATACCCTCAAACTCAAAGGGAAGCCCTTTCGGTAGTTTGGGCTGTTGAAAAATTTTATGCTTATTTATTTGGAATGCACTTCCCATCTTTACGGACCATAAAACCCTTGAATACATCTATGGCGGAAAACATCGCGAAGGAAAACGTGCGTGTTCAAGGGCTGAAGCTTGGGCACTGAGGTTACAACCATACGATTTTTCTATTAAATACATACCAGGTGCAGATAATATTTCGGACTGTTTCTCAAGATTATGCCCTCAATCGGAAAACTCTTTCGATGAGAGTTCTGAACATTATGTTTGCGGAATAGGAGAAGGGCCATCTGCCATTACTCTTGAAGACATAAAAAAGGAAACAGAAAATGATCAATTAATGAAAATTGTCATGAAAGCTGTGGAGTCCGGTTCTTGGCCACCAGAGCTTTATCAATACGAAGCATTCAGTAAGGAATTAGGGATAGCTAATGGTATTTTGGTTAGAGAAAACAGAATAGTGCTGCCCACAAGTTTGCGACAGAAGGCTCTAGATATTGCTCATCGTGGTCATCCAGGTTCAGTAACAATGAAAAGGAATCTCAGAGAAAATGTTTGGTGGCCATGTATGGATAAAGATGTTGCTCACCGAATCCAAGAATGTGCCGGGTGTGCAGCTGTTAGTTCGCAGCATCCTCCAGAGCCGATGACGCGCAAAGAAATGCCAGATCGATCTTGGCAAGAATTGGCCATGGATTTTTTCTCAGCAAAAGAATGCGCGACCTTTTTGGTTGTTGTAGATTATTACAGTAGGTTTCTGACCGTCATTGAAATGAAGTCGACGAATGCATCCCATA
This sequence comes from Uranotaenia lowii, assembly GCF_029784155.1. Classification (NCBI taxonomy): domain Eukaryota; kingdom Metazoa; phylum Arthropoda; class Insecta; order Diptera; family Culicidae; genus Uranotaenia; species Uranotaenia lowii. The sequence continues at coordinate 162,830,071 of NC_073693.1, forward strand.
CTATTGAAGCGTTAGAAAATATCTTCAAAATTCACACTTATCCCGAAACAATACGTGCCGATAATGGACCTTCTTTCTCAAGTGAAGAATTTAAGTCATATTGTACCAGCAAAAATGTAAGGTTAATTAACACCATTCCATACTGGCCTCAAATGAATGGTCTGGTTGAGCGGCAAAACCAGGGTATTCTACGAGCACTAAAAATAGCCAAGGTTATGAAGCAGGATTGGCGAAAAGCTGTTCAGGAGTATGTATATGCGTATAACACTAGGTCTCATTCAGTGACCGGAAAGACTCCAGTGGAACTTTTGACGGGAAGACCAGCGAAAGATCTGTTACCTTCTTTGAGAACCGAACCATATTGGAGTCGCGATGAAGAGGTGCGAGATAATGATGCCATTAAAAAAATGCAAGGCAAAATCTATGCAGATGAACGTCGACACGCCAAGAAATCTAACATAAAAGTGGGAGATACGGTGATGATGAGGAATTATGACTTACGCAAATTGTGTCCTGGTTTCCAGTCGGCAAAGTACAGAGTTGTTCGTAGAAAAGGCGTCGACGTGCATGTGGCGAAGATGGTGTTATTTACAGGCGCCCGGTAAGTCATCTGAAATTGTGGCCAACCTCACACAAGGGGATGTCATCTGATGCGGAACAAGAACCTCATAAATTGCCATCGAATGGGGCATGTCGGCAAGCGCCTGCACATAACGACCGCTTGGAACCACCACTAGTTCCCTCTCTCAGTGAAGACTAATGAAGAGAGGGAATCTGTTAAAAAGAGAAAATTTCCTTTGTTTTGTTATGTTATTGATTTTCCGAGTTTATGTTACACGCTTAGCTTGGAATACTAAAAAATTGCACCTAATTTACACGTCTTCGAAAACGACACTGAAATATAGATTTGTCTAAATTATGATATATATGACACAGATATTTATGAATGCGTTCATTTTATTCTTATTTGAAGATAAATGTCTTTCATTTGCACGATAATTTGGTATAACACGTCGGTGACCTTACGGCTAATCGGAAATTTCGCAAACCAAAATATCTTTTGAATTATAGGCTGAGGATTTAATTTAAAGGAATCATTCCATACAGTAAAAGTCATTTTTTTTTATTTTTTTATTTTTTTTTTTTTGTCCAATCATTATTCCATGGATGCGGTACTCTATCGTTTAAATATTGCTGGCAGCAATTTGTGTGGCTGTGGCCAAGGTTACCACGACATCGAGCATATTGTTTGGTCGTGCGAGGTCCATCTTGTCGCTAGAACGAATTTGATAGACTCCCTTCGGGCCCGAGGAAAACCACCCTATGTTCCAGTGAGGGATGTGTTAGCTGTGCTAGATTTGGACTACATGTTCGAAATTTATCTTTTTCTAAAAGCTATCGATCTCCGTCTATAATTCTTTTCAATTTCCTATTTCCCTTTCTATCTTTTTCTCCTCTTGAAACAAAAAGTGCTAGACCAAAGTAATCAATTGTTATAAACACAAAACGAGTTTGGCTCCTTAAAACTCTAAGGTATGAGCCGTTTCAAATAAAGTAATTTATAAAAAAAAGTCATTTTTTTTTGGTTCAAATAAGTTTAGAATGTTTCAATAAAAACTAGCAATTGAACCAATTATTTAGGGCTTTGTTTCTATAGGGAATGGAATGTTTCGATTCAAAGAATTGGTTTAAAATCAAAGTGCAGAAGATAGGAAAAAATCATTCATTTTTTTTTTTTTTATTTAATCCTTAATTCTTCGATTCAAATAAAACAGGAGTCTGTTTTAAAAAAAAATGAAAGTTTTGAATCAAAATTCGTTTTGTTTCAAAGACCTTGTTTCTCTGCCTATTAAAGCTGTTATAACCTCATCTTCCCCTATTTGAAAACTTCTCAGTTAATTAAAATTACCTACCTAAAACTACGTACTTCGACTTAATAAATTCTTAACAACCGAGCGATGAGTAGTGGTTGGTATCTCTGCCCGTTTAAAAAAAAATCACAGTAAGCTATTTTCGACTGTCGTGTAGCAATCTTTATGTTTTGCTTTGATTCCTTTTCTTCTATTCTTAAATTATGTTGCTGCGCTTTCAGGAAATTTCAGGCTTTCATTTTGAAACCTATGTTGAAGTCGTTTGAATAGAGGTAATTGAAAATGTTATACTGAAATCAGTTCGAACCAGCAATCATTAGTCTTCTTTTAATTCCAGACAAAACTTTTCCAGACGGGCACACGAGCCGAGCAACTTTCTTGTGGAATTCTGTATGCTATGAGAAAGTCGCTAGGATCCAAAAAAAGGGTCGTCTTCAGCAACCATTTCAACTTCTAGTTCGAAGCTTCTTCACAATCCGAAACTACTCCGCAAAGGACACCATCTTCCAATCGGTAGGGCAGTGTAATGCTGTGTTAAAACTTAATAAATACCTTTTCACTATTTTTGATCTAGCCTTTCAAAAAAAAAAAAAACTCAACATGATCGCTGAACCTCTGTTAATGTCTGGCGTCCGTTTTTGTCACGCTCGACCAGGCCAGTTTATACATCGAGTTGGACATTAAAACTATCCCAAATCCGGGACAAATGGATGCTCCCCTGGTTCGAGTTGAAGATGAAAAGTAATAGGTCTGCTGAGAGGGGGATATCGAGTAAGCCAGCAGCGGCTAGTACACGGCCTGTTCGACGAGGAGTCTTCTGCTACCGCCCGAAAAACTGTGCGACTTCAGCGAAGATGTCCTGCCGTTTAAGGTTCCAGCTCAGATGTGAGCATCCTTTTGATAATAAGGATAAATTTTAGTTTATAATTTTTTTTTTATAATTGAAATTACACTTATTGTGCATTTAAATATTTTTTTTAACGTTGCTGATGAACTGATAGCTGAACGCACACTTCCAAAAATGTAAAACTTCATTTTCCTTTGTCGGAAGTCCGGACTTCCGAGGTAAAATTTAGTGCTGGCGCGATAATATCATGAATCTTTTTAAAATTTATTGTTTTTTTTAAACATGTTTTCGAAAAAAAAAATCCTCAGTATATTTTTTTTCCTCGAAGCACTGATTTTTAATCCTTCAAAGGTTGCCGAAATTCCAGAAAAACTATATTTTAACAATCTTTTAAACAAATTTTGGCAAAATCTAGTAAGAATTTTGCCATTTCGAAATAAAATACAATACTGTCCCGAGGGTCGAGGTTGCTCAGCCATGCTCTAGCCAATAATGTTGTGTCAAGCTTCCATGATGGCTGCAAAAGTCACTAGAGCAGCTCGGAATTCGATTGCCCTAGACGTTGCACCGAACTGGCCAGCTCTTCGTTAGGAAAATAAACACCTGAAATTTCAATCAGTTTGTTCTGAATGTTCGGTTCAACTATGTAAATCGAATATTATTCTTACCTGTTATCTATTTTGGTGAGAAGGGCTGTGGCAGATCTCGAGCGAATTCTCTTGCGTTTTCGGTGGAATTTGGAGCTTTTTGGATGGTCATTCAGTGCCGTAACATGTACTAAATCAAGGAGTTTTTAAACGTCAGATATATGTATGCGGATATCCTGTACACCACCTTGATCGGGAGCTGGTGATAGGCCCAAATCTCTTCGTTTTGTTCCGAAAGCTATTTGTTCGGCTTTTGCTGCAGAAAACGTATCTTTAATTCTATGGCTTCGATTCTTCGAAGCGATTCAAAACTAATTTCAATGTTTACACTTTGACACTCTCAACCAATAATCCACAAATTTGAGTAATTCAGTCAAGTATAATGTGTTTTTCACATAATTTTAATAATTTTAACGTTTTATTATTTATTTATAAGATTTCGTCTCGTGCAATTTTATTATTTTTTAATTCAGTACTTTAAAGATTCATGATTATTATATTGACATTAAAAATCGGGTTCCGTGTTATGTAATTTCAGTGTTGTTTGGGATTATATTCCTGTAGATATGTAAATTTACTTTACATTGTCGTATTCTATTCTTTTTTGTTAGGATTTTAAAGTCGTATTCTGTATAATGTATTAGGGTAGAAGCACTAGTTATTGAACAGGTACCAGATATTGAACACTAGTAAAACATTTACCGATTAAAACAATAATATACAGTAGAAAAATGAATCAAAATTCGTTGTGCCACTGTTGAAGCATTTTATACCTATGTTCAAATTTTCATCAAGAATCTCGGACTCTTAAAGCCACAATCCCCGAAACTTGAATATGTGTTCAAATTTTGGCTTGGTTTTTCGACTGGACGAAGAAAACAGCCTATTTTTGTTTGGGTGAAAAATTGGATAAAAGACAAATAAACGTCTAAGATAATGATATGAGTGTTTTAAACTAAGTCTTTTTGAATAATTTCTGGAAGAGTGGCAGCTTTTATTATCCTTATTTTCTTAAAATTTAACAAATTAAAGTGTTCAATCATTGGATCACAGAAAACGCCAATGTTTCAATTATTGAACGTTCAATCTTGCAGTACTCGTTTCGTAAAGAAATGCATGTACCAATTATTGAACAAACATCGGTTGGTGTTTGGAAATGTAAACAAACTGTTTCTTGGTTGCTAGCTCAACCAAAATCGCCCCTGCCAGGCATACTATCAAGCGAAATACCCCTGAATATATGCAATGGTATTCAATGTTTACGTGTTCAATAATTAGAACATTGCCTGTTCAATATTTGAATCATTGTGTTTAATCATTGGGACAAAAGTAATTTTGAACAAAAAGGCTTAAATAATAATTTCAAAACATATTTCCACGAAAAAAATGTATCGATTCGAAGCAGAGAAATAAGGTGAAGCTACGCTATCAAAATTTTATCAGAAAAACCTTTCGTTATTATTTATTGGCCACAAATGTGTTGAATCCCAAAGATGGTGTTCAATATATAGTGTTCTTACCCTATTGCTTAGATTCAATTTAAGTGCTTTTAACAATTTCAGTTTTTTACGTTGAAATGTCTGGGAGCTTTTATTGTATAAGTTTAACCGAAACTGTTTTTTTTTTGCTGCATTTTACTGCTTTTTGCCACATAGGAGCAACTGAGATCCAACTTGGCTGATTTAACAATCGAAGCGATCAAAGATTTTACGTGTTACACGTGCTTACGAACTTTACATGTTTGAATGCAGTTTTAAATTTAATTTTATGAAATGGTTGAACTGTTGATTCTCCGGAAATTAAAGAAAGGTTACAAATTTCCGAAACCGGATTTTGCTGTTTTGGTAAAGATTGTATTTATTGCTTTTACAGAGATGTGGACAAGCTTGACACTTCCGGTCAAAACAACACGCAGTGAAAAGTGAATTGTTTTCGAAATGAACTCGCTTACAGATAAACAAACTAAATTTCTAGTTTGTTTTCTCGCCAAAAAGAAAAAGTAATTAATTTTGAATACGCAGTTCCAGTTTGAATTATCTTAAGGAGGAAAAAAGGAACTTAACATTCTGTTTATAGAATCAGAATCTAACTATGTTTTAAAAAAGGGTCCAACTCAATTTTTAGTGCCAACTCGTGAGCGTGTATTGGTTAAAATGTTTGTTTATTACGTTTATTACATGAAAATTTCAAAGCGTGTATAAAACGGAGAAGAAAGCTATGAGCAAAACAAAAAACGGGTTGGAAGCAAAAAGGATGCCAGCCTTTTTTTTAACCGTTTTAGAATTTGAAATAAAAAGTGAAATTATTTAGCAAACCTGCCAGTTGACCGATATTGATTGCTGCAACTTATCTTAACAATGTAATTTTGTTCGTTAGCCATTGAGACAAGTATTTCAAACAAAATGATACTTGCAACTCGTTTTTGCGACCAATATAGAACGCCGTCTCTTAGTGTAGAAATGTAGAAATAATATTTTCGCATCAGTTCACCAGCGAGTCTAAAAATTTTATTTAAATGGACAACATTCAAAACGGTTGGAGTTTCGTGGAAATATTTTATGATATTAATATGCTAAGTTAAAATTGTTTTAAAAAACAGTCGTTCGTAATTTTTGAATTATAATAAGAAAAAAAACAGTTGAATGTCATGCATGATAAACGTCAATATAAACTTGATAACCGATCGTCAATTCGTTCCTTTACAAAGATTTTGCGTACAAAACTGCAGCAAATAAAATTGTTTATAATTTAGTCTAGCTCAATTACTAACAAATCCTTCCGATCGCGAATACTCAATTTACGAACGCTCTGTAACAGAATTTCCACAGACTCCTGACATTACGGTTTACTATAAACAGTATAAAAAATCATATACTTGCATTTTTATTGCTATGTTAATGTATTAAATTGAGGAAATTTTACGAAACATTAAAATAAATCCCAACTGGCAGTCCTGCTGGATCTAGAATAGAAAATCAAAACAAAAAAAAATACTCTCTCACCAAAAGTTTTTCGCGATTCAAAGTACTTTCACCACCTCGTTCGATACCAGCACCGGGTGCAAACGATCCGGAAAATTTGTGGGAACCTTTGGAACCTTTGAAAAAGTGTGCCAGCTTCGTCCAAAAAATTAAAAAAAGGTAACTCTCAATTTTTCCATACAAAATTTTCTCCAAAAGAACCATTTTGATCAGCGCCATCTCTTAATGAGAAATTGAACTAGTGATCAAAAAAACTCACCCCATTGTCACGGTAAGGTTGACCCTTTGAAATTTGACTTATAAAGCTTCGGAACTAAAAAGAGAAATATAAATCAAGTACATGAACTTTTAACTTCAATACTTATGCCTTTCAGATTCTGAGCAGCTTGAATCCAAACCAGGACCGAAGGCTACCAAAAGGAAGATTGTGACCGATCCGAAAGCAGCTTTACAAGAAAGACCAAAACGGACCTCAAAAAAACCTGCTCGACTGGTAGAATGAATTGCAGAAGGCTCTTCAGTTAACAATCTTCATCCGTCGTCACAGGTCCAAAGGAACGTTGGAACTCTTGGAGAATTTTCGCGATACTGATAGTTTTTTTCTCAGCTATTTGAAATTTCACTTTCTATAGATTGCTATGTTTTTTTATGAATACTATGAGCTACTATGTTTTGTTAATTTTTCTTGAATGCAATTTTTTTTTTCGTTTTTCTTTTTGGAGATGAGATAGGATGTAGAGTGTATGTGGCCCACTGTTATGCTATAACGATTCTATTACACCTCTTTGCTATAAGAGTGCAAGGGAGATAGTTGACTGAAGCGATAGCAATAGACGTGTAACGGTCAGTTGAGCACAGGTAGCGAACGGAATAGGTTGTTGGCAATAAAAGTTGAACCGAAGTTTGGTGTTGTTTAAAAAGAAGTGTGGAGTGTTTTTATTGATAAAATGGAGAGATCCCTACAATAATCCTTTGTGAAAATCTTCATTTTTAATTTCCGTTTGTCCATTTTCCTTTTATCAATGATACATTTTTGTGTCTCCATTAACCGATGTATATTTTCCATTATCCACTCAAAATTTTATTATTATCAATACTTTCGTTTTAAATGCCCCTTTCTGTTGTACCTTTTCTCATTGCTGATGTCTCGGTTTTTATTTTTTGCATAAGTACATTATTTGTCATTCCCTTATTTCATATTTCTCATGTTGTATTTCTTCCTTTATCTGAATTTTTTGTCCTCCATCTCCCTTTCAAAATTTCATTCATTATTTTTCTTTTAAATTTTCCACACTTGCTTTTTAAATTTACAATTTTCCTCCCCCATTTATAAAATCTAGATTTTTTTTATTGTTCTGCTTAATTTTTCCTTTTTCATCACCACTTTTGTGAAACGCTCATATTCCAAATTCCCTTTTTTTCTTTTCGCTCCGGGGCTTTTTAGTTTCATTTATGTTTTTTTTTAATCATACTGGTCATTTTACCTTTATCTTCATTTTTTCTTAAATTTATATTGATATATTTCATCATACTATATTAATTTCCTTATACTTTACATTGCTTTTTTATACTTTATTTTTGTTTCTCTCTTTTGCTCTTTTTTCTCTTTTACTGTACTCCATTTTTTATTCTGTATTACTGATTTCTCTATTATTCATATTGAATTCCTCACTGTTTATCATAGTCTTTTCATTCTATTTTATTTTAATTTTTCATCTTTCTTCCCTTTTTCTAAGTTTTTTTTTGTCCTCAATATTTCCCTCTTACTTTTCACTTTTCATTTTTTTTTTGCAATTTCTGAGTTTTCTATACTTATTTTTCCTAGTCGAAAACTCTCTTTTTTCTTATCTTCGTATACAAAATCCCTGTTTTTATTAGCTCTTCCTCACTTTAACCCATTTTTATTTGTTAGTTTTCTATACTTATTTTTCCTAGTCGAAAACTCTTTTTTTCTTATCTTCGTATACGGAATCCATTTTTTTTGTTCAATTAGCTCGTTTCCACTTTAACCCATTTTTCATTCGTGCGTTTTCTGTATTTATTTTTCCTAGTCGGAAACTCTTTTTTGTTTTTATCTTCGTTTACAGAATCCATTTTTTTTAAATAGCTTGTTCTCACTTTTACCCATTTTTTTGCTCCTTTTTCATCTGTTTCTTGTTACCATTCTCACTTTTGAGATTTTCATTTGCTTCCTTTTCCAAATATTTATTTTTACTGAATGCTATTGAATGATGCCAATTGAATAATGCTATTTTAAAATATTCCTATCTCCGTTATTTTATTTGTTTATTCTTTTTCTATCCGTGATCCATTTTTTTATATTTACCGCTCATTATTTTTTTTCCATTTTTCACTCTCATTCCAGCTTCTGATATCAATACTTCCGTCTGCATACCCCGGTTCTCATACTCCTCCCCAACTTATTTTTTTTTTCTCAAATTTTATTTCAATTTTATATATACCCCCTTATTCTGCGCCGCGCGTGAGGTGACGATAGTCGAGTCACCCGATTCCAGCAGTCGCTTTAGGTGAGAAACGTCTTTTAGAATTCACTTTTTGAGTGATTATCCTAATCTAGTAGTCAGCGTGAGTGACAAATCGTATGCTCTGTCACATCGGTTTCGGGAATAAGGTGACAAGACTCACGCGACTCCGACTTGACTCGACTATCGTCACCTCACGCGCGGCGCAGAATAAGGGGGATATATATTTTTTCAAATGTATTCAATTTTTTTTAAATTTTCAATTTCATGATACTCTTTTTTCGCATAATGCATTCGTCTTTCTCAATTTTTTTTACAAAATCTTCACATTATGCCTTTTCTTCATTCTCTTTTTTCGAATTTACTTTTTCCCTCGCTTTTTTGTTTTTGACGAAACTCAATTTTCTATCTTTCATTTTGTTCATTTATTTATTGCACACTATTTTCATTTCCCAACTGTCATTTTCATCATAAAAATAATCCTTTTTGAAAAAATGAAAATTTCCTTTGTTTCTTTTTTAGTTGCTTATCCCTTGGAGAATCCCTAGTCATTTACACTTTCACTATTTGGCTTTGTCCATTTCCATTTCATGTAAAATATTTTTCATTTTCCATTATAATTTTAATTTTTTTTTAAGTCTTTACTTATTCCATTTGATCATTTTTTTTACATCCTTTTTGTTGCTCCATTTACCGCTATTTGTTTTCCATTTTCCATTCCAATACTAGCCATTTTTCAATTTAAATATTGTTTTCTGTTAGTGATCTTTTTTCAGATTTATTTTTCCTCACTAATGTCTTTGTACTATTCATTACTCTTTTTTTATACCTACTCAATTTTCAGATATCTATTTTTTTTGCAATCCATTTAGTTTGTACCTTCCATCATCATGCATTCTTTGACTGCTCCTCTCAGGAGTTTGCATCTCTCTCAAACATCAGTTCTAATACTGCCCCTCTCAGGGGTTTGTATCCTGCTTCCCGTGCTGCCTCCCTCAGAGGTTTGCACCTATCATTTAATGGTACTACCCCACTCAGGGGTTTGTACACACTAAGACTGCAGTTATTCTGCTCGGAACCGTGATTCTCTGAATCACAGGAAAACAGCTGAAAATGACATTTGAACTGTCAAAAACAAGAGATTTTCCTGTGGCACTGAGAGATTGCTAACCGATTCTCGTATCACTCAATTTCTCCTGAAATTTGAAGGAACTCTTCTTCGGGTGCTCAGGAGCTCGAAAAATTTCAGGACAACAATCTCCTGTATCACTGTTTTAAGTGACAGGTGTTTTCGTATTTGCTTATTGGAACCGCGAGGACAAATTCAATAAAAGCCATCTTGAGAACTGCCCATTTCTGCACGGGAGAGAGGTATGTAATGAGTAAGTTGTTTAATACACTTTTATTAATGTTTATTTGCCTTTTTTCGCTTCCCTAGATACGGCCGAAATCCGCGGGGCTAATGGGAAACGATTTCTCCGAGAGGAACAGTTTTCTTCCGGAGCATTCATCGGCGAAGTGTGGCGTCCATTGTTCAGAGGGTGGCGCCAATTTTAAGGAACAGATCCGTTTCTGGCCGCTGAACGCGAAAACCAAATAGGCGCCTGATGAAGAAGCTGGAGATTGAACTGCTGGTTTTAGTGGCATACATTTTTTGCTAGAAAAGGTAAATCTTCTATAATTTATAATAAACTGAAAAATTAACTTTTCGTTGTTTTTTTTTTGTTTTCAGGCTGGATCTAACACCACAAAATGCAGCAACGCAGTAATAACAGCAATATGATTGTAAAGCATTAATCTGTTTGTTTTTCAAAGGGTAATAAAACTTTGATTCGAAGAACAATGTGCTTTTCACATTATGTTTAATAAACCCTTTCATTTTTATGTAAATCTGGGGAGGGAAACATTTTCGAGCCTACAGGAGAATTTTGAAACTTCCTGCAAGTCACAGGACAAATCCGTTTTGAACCTACAGTTAAATTTGACAGTTGTTTTCCTGAGCTGTTTTTCTGTCCTGAAATCGTCCTGTAATTTCAGCTGTTGAAAATACAGGACGAAATCGTCCCGACCACAGGAGAAAAGATTAAGTGTGTACCTACCATGATAAGAATTTTGATACTGCCTCTCTCAGAGGTTTGTATCTTCCATAATTCTTCCTGATACTGCTCCTCTCAGGAGTTTGTATCTTCCATCATAATTCATTATGATACTGCTCCCCACAGGAGTTTGTATCTTCCTTGAACATTAGTTCTAATACTGCCCCTCTCAGGGGTTTGTATCCTTCCAACCATGCTGCCCCTCTCAGGGGTTTGCTTTTTACGCTTCAAATTTTATTTATTATGCTGCCCCTCTCAGGGGTTTTACAAATTCTTACAAATTAGCTCAGAAGCTGCTCCTCTCTGTTTCACACAGCTTACCCTCACCGCACACTCCCAATTCACATGAACCCAACAAACAACTCGCGAACAGTTCCGCGACTTCAAGCATCGCAAATGCAGTTGGTAAACATCCACATTAAGCCAAGATTCACATATGCTATACACTTCAGTCACTAATCCCTTCACCACTTTTTACCTTTTCTTTTTTCCATCTGTTTCTAAAACTTCCGCTATTCTGTCCACTCCCGCCACACTTTAGATTATCACATAACACCAAAACTGCCTCCGCCTCGACTCCAAGAGGCAGATATCCCAACCATGAACTCCCAGCAGCCGAGCCCTAAATTCCGAATCGAACCGACCACGCCATTGTCGAGACCGACAGCAACTTCCGCCATTTTTTTCGCATTCAAACTCTATTTTTTTTTTTAACGTGAGACATCAACGCGAACCGTCTCTCACAAAGTTAGTCTGTAAACTGATCTTCCAAGCTTTCTACTCGCAAACTTTCAGCTACTCAGTTCAGAGTGACGGTTACTCAGTTGTCGCCAAAACCGCACCTACTCAGTTCTGACTAAACGGCTTTTACTCAGAAATGACTAACAGCCCTTTTCGCGACAACTGAGTCTTGGTTACTCAGAATGCGCGAATAATTCTGAAGCGGTTTTTGACCGCTTTTTCATGCTAGAATAGTTAAAACCTGTATTATTATTCACACTTATGATGGATTTGTTGATTTGATAAATAACAAAAGTAAAAATAATGTCCATACACCTTTATTTTCAAAAAAATCCACAAATTTGTTTAAATTTTTTTTCACCCGTCGGGTTTCGTCTCTCGGGCCGGGACCCAGTATGCCGTACCAGATTCAGCTTTGGCAAATCTATTTGGACCATCGTCATTCGTCTCAGAACCCTGTAATATAAATAAAACCGGATTAATACCTAGAAATTACATTTAAAATGAATATTCACCATGTAAATTTTCTAGTTTTGCCGCAGAAAAACAAACCAAGTCTGACCACCTCGCACAAACTGATCAACATTTACTCAGTTGTCGCCTTCAAGCACTCGAGTTCTCTGAGTGCTGAATTTTCTGACATCTGCGTAATTTTTCCGCTGATATCTGAGTTCATTATGATCAGCCGTCGGCTGCTTCATACATGTGGCGACGTCTGAGTAAAAGGTAGGCGGGCTCTGGGTATTTCAAATTTAGAGAGTACACTCATATTGAATCTGTCAACTTCTCTTCTATGAAAACTCTACACAATCTCCGAGAACACGAATCGGAGTACTCTCTCACGAACAAGTGTTGCCAATCTTCTATCTAATCATATTTCTTTCATTCAGTGATATTTATTCTTACTATATTCCCTACAGAATCAATCTTTATAGAATTTTTACGGATTGAGAAGACACCGAAATTGTTGAAGATTTCGCCCTCAAGATTTCGAGAAATGGAATAAGATTAATGGCAATCAAGGCACGCAAACAACTTGGTGAGCGCGTTACTATTTCTACTTTGCTATGCTACTTGACACTCCTGCACTATTATAATAGCGCCAGCACTAAATGTTACTTCGGAAGTCCGGACTTCCGACAAAGAAAAGTGAAGTACTAGATTGTCGGAAGTCTGTGTTTTGTTGCCAGCTCACCAGCGACGTTTCTAAAATTTGTATTTAAATTCACAATAATTGAAGTTGCAGTTGTTTACCGGTATTGAGGCAAACAAGGTGGGGTTTAAAAAGCAATTTAACTAAGATTCTGTCGAAAAATTAAGATCTATAATCATATTAAGGAAACTTCAACAGTATTTTCTTCAATCCAAAGTTACTTACAACGTACTCCAAGAATGCTTAGGTGAATCAGAATCTTATTGTAATTAGAGGGCTATTCAGTATTGTCTTATGTAAACACTGAAAAATGTATGCTTATTTTGAGAAAAACACTTTGATCAGTTACCCCAACTTTGATCACCATGAAATTTTTGCAGATATTCGTCGTTAACTAAGTCTGAAATTAAAATATCTGAAAACTGTTTTCTACGTTCGAAAGTCTATAAGTTGAGTTTTAAATAGGCTCTGCTTCATTTGTAGTTGAAATTTTTTTATTTTACTTAAAATGTAATTTTAAAGTTTTAATATATCTGTTTTTTCGAAGACTCATAAACACACCTCTCCTTTTAGTGCAATTTTTAAGATCATTCAGCGATAATTTTTATATATTCAAAAACGGACATTTTCTTTTAAAAAGCTTGTATAGAGAAAATGGCTAAAAACCCAATCGAATGATTAAGTTTGAGGAAAAAAAGAACATGGGAACAGTGGGAGGACCTAGGGAGCTACATGAAAGTAAAATTTCATTTGTTTTTGAGGCCAAAAACTATTGAGAAATGTTTATAATTTTTGCCCCTAAATGTATGCAGTAACATTTTCCATCTTTTGAGTATATTTGTTTTTGAAAGAAAACGTTGAAAAACTTAATTGAAACCAAACAAAAAAATAGTGTTATCGATGTTTTAAATCTTCTGTGCTAAATGACATCAAAACAATAACTTTAAAGATTTTGAGAAACGTAAAAATCAAAGTCATCAAAGTTACCCCGAAACATGAAATCTGGTATTGTAACAAACATTTAGTTATAGCCACTAATGCCGTTTGAATATTCTGCTATCAATAATCATGCTTTATACTTCTTACTTCAGTAAGTAATTTAAAACTGTTAAGTGCTACAAAAAAGCAACCCCTTCCAAAATATTCGAAAATGAGTAATAAAAAAGTGATCAAAGTTCACCCAGTTTACGGTATTTGAAAGATTTTTTGTGTTGAACCAATGAAATGAAGTTTAGATTAAAATTTGATTTCTTCCAGTGTAAGTCAGTGAATTTTGTAGAAGTTTCCTATAAAAAAGTGGCACATTTTGAGGAAAAAGCGGGACATTCAACAAAAAAGCGGGACATGTCCCGCATTTGCGAAACGGATGGCAACCCTACTCTAAATGTGAAAAATGTTATTTAAAAAAACTGAAATTGATTGCATCCGATATTCTTAGGCTTTGAAAACAATGGTGGGCTTGTATGATGACGATGGAGAGGAACAAGGCGTTTTTCGATGCATTCCTTACGATAATTTTCACCTTTGATGGTACCTGTTGTGAAATATGGCGAACTTCTTTTTTCGCAAGAGCAGATAGCTTGCCAAACAAGCACTTTTAAGCCAAACTTTTCGATTTCAATAGATCGCTTATCATGAGGTACCTCCTTACCAACAATTGGGTTGAAAAATTGCGGCCCATTAAGAGCGGCTGTGTACAGTTTGCAATAAGTTTCATCGTCCATCAAAATGCAACGGTTACTTTGCTTCTTCAAAATCGTATCCAGTCTCCGACATCGCTGCTTCGCTCGTTCGTGCTGTTCCGCGCTTTAGGACGTCTCTGCTTCCTGTAGGTCCTCATGTGGTTCCTTCGTTTTATGTTTTTACGGTTCTAACGGAAATTTTCAGTTTCTTGGCAATTCTTGGAATAGAGTTGTGTTCATGTGACCAGCGGTGTTTAAACTCGCCTCGGAAAGAATCATTCGGCTGATTTTTTCCGAGTTTAACTTGTTGTGTGCAGATTGATTTTATCTTCGTTCCAATCATGACGTGATTGCACACAAAACAAAGAGAACAGTTCCGAGTTGATGTTTTCCCCTCCTCGCAGGAATAAAATCACACCAATGAAACAACAGAACGAAGCTTACCGTACACGAATGCTCACGAGCGATCGTTGCCCGACGGACCGAGTTAACATTCCTCGCACCCTTCTCTCGCTCGTTTCCCGTTCCCTTGTATCTATCACTTTTAGCCACGCCTCCATGCGTTGTCCGATTGATGTGTTCGGCTGCCGAACGAAAACGATTTTTTCTTTAATTCGCTGAACTGTTCGTTTGCTTCGCTGATGTTTCTCCCCCGATTGCTGTTTACTCCTGCCGAGTTTACCCGAAGCTTACTTCCTGATGCTTTCCGAGTTGAACTTTAGATAGCATCATTGCAGATTGAGTTTAACGAAATAAAATCGTTCTGCAAAGAAGGGCAAAGTGCGAGTATGTAGACTCGCGATTTTAACATCTCTGCATGTGACAACAAATACTTAACACATTTCTTCTCGATTTGTGGTTTCACTGTGCCTCTTCTAGTTTCGGATCTTGGCAAATCTTCAAGAGTATGGTGCTCTCCAAACTTCCTGATGATTTAATAAACCGCAGACTTCGATCGAGCTTTGCAATGTTTCTACACGATAGTCCATCTGAGCAGTAGGGGAGAGTGGGGTATCGTGGGCCATGGGGAAACGTGGGCCACTTTTAATATCTCAGATGTGTGTTGAGATAAAAATCTAAAACCAACTGTCATCGTCGTCGCTTTGCATGAGCATATATTCCTATATGTTGTTGACTGAAATACGCATCACATGCTTCTTTTATTTATCAAGCTAAAAAAAGTTAGAAGAATTTACTTACATAAATAAAAAAAGCACCCGCTAATTTCATCGATGGGGAACCTAAAGTGCATAGCAAAAATATGCTTATACGCTTATGATCTAAGTTTTGTCATGATCTTTCACGTGGAAAAGGAATTTTTTATGAAACATCAATAAGTCACACAAACGCAACCAATTTGCAAATCATAGCTTGTGGGGAATCGTGGGCCACACATCTTGAACCACCTATATTTTAGGTTTTTATACACATTCAGAACTTAAAATACGTTTTTCCTATCTGTAAAGTTTTCTTATGCCAAATGAAGAGTTATGAAAAATATTTTGTCCATCCTATATAAGAAAATTTGCCAAAACGTTCGCGATCCAGGTTTCGGAATCTATGCGATTATACACAGCTCTCTTTTTTGTTTCATCATCTGAAATTGCTTTAAAATAACGAACTGAATTAGGAAATCACAGTTTTGGGTCAACTCATAAACTTTGCATGTTAACTGGTCAATTTGGATTTGGTGGCCCACGATTCCCCACCATTTTTCAAAATCCAAAAAATATTGCTTTTTTTCAAACAGTCAGAATTTGGGGAAAATAACTTTTTGAAAATTAAAAAAAAATACCTTATGATACCTTGAAAATGTAGAAAACCATACCATTTTTTATTTTTCATTTTATCTTTTATAATAAAGAAGTTATGGAACAACGAAAAAAAAGTGGCCCATGATTCTCCACTCTCCCATACGTTTGAATTATAAAAACACGGGGTTTTTTTTATCAATTCGTCCCTTTTTACGAAATACAGTCGCTTTCTCACAAAAAAAATGTCAGAACTTTGTCAACAAACTTTTATACACGATGAAATCAGTTTCATCAAATTTGGGTTGAACCACTGACCAGCCAGAATACTCACATTGACGACCCATTGCAATGTAATTCGTATTATAAAATCACTGCAAATACTGAAGATACTTTGTTTTTGTTTATCGCTCACACGGGTAACGGAAATTTTAGGAAACAAATGACAACCAATGTCAAAATAACGATGGATGCGCCTCTGGTGTCGACATTGCTTTCTATAAAAAGAAGCCATCTTGGATTAGTCAAAAAAGTGGAATTGAGTGTCCAGTCAGTGTAGTCAGTGGTTGAACGTCAACTTTTTATCGTAACATCGTGTCCGTTTTATTAAATAAACGCTCCTTAGTTCAAAAAGATAATTTTAAAGCTCGCCACATGAATTTACGATTAGGTGCAATTTTTTCACTGCTTTGGTAGATTGTGTTCCTAATTAGAAAACTATCTAATCGTTTACTAAATTCAAGTCATTCATACGTTCGTCGTTTATCGCTATCCTTCGGGCATCAAATTCAATGTTGTTTTGTTGGATTTACTCAGCGTTCGCATATTAAAGCTTGAACATTGAGCCAGAAAACAGTGTTAATGTTTTTGTTGTACATATTTTATTTTAAGAGGGATCAGACGTCGCTTATCTTATATGGAGGTTCACCAGTCAGAACGTTCGAAAAATCTTCAATCATCGATCAGGCAAAGAGTGATCAAAATTTCCCCGAATTTATGATTATTCTGGCAGGTATTAAACATTTTTGACGTGCCATTTTAGGGGTTGGAAATGCGCAATCTCGATTCAAATGATATCAAACATCAAGCGAATGACTTATCCATAGGCTTACACAGTGAAGATAGATAACATCAGTCACTCTCTTTGGTTTAAATTCTTTAACAGGAAAGTAATAAACGTGATAAATTATCTGGCGGATTCTAGAAGGCACAACTTTACTAGTTGAGAGTACTCCAAAAAAAGGGAAGAGCTTACGCAAATTATCTGAACCCAAACTAAGTAAGAAACAGTGAGCTCCCATGATAATTCATCGGTAAACGTATCACGTATCCCATATGCCCAAAAACCAATTGGTGCGCCGCCGGCTGGATTCCAAATGTGTCCATATACCTATTTATGTATTCTTTCAGCGTCTGCAAACTGATCATCTTTCATTACATAAAAAGACCTAATTAAAACACATTTTAAGACAGAAGAACTTCGATGTAACTCTGAACTTTCGATTTAACGCATGGTTTGTGATATCTTTTTAAACAACTTGAATTCGTTGTGTATTTTTGAAAACTTTGTTTTTATTACTGAAATATACAATTTGTTTTAACATTTTCTCTAATCACTTTTAGGGGGGTTGGTATATTGTTTCTCTCATTTCTTCTTTTTGGATGCATGTCTCTTCATCTTCACAGTTTACAAATGTGTGTGTTTTCAGTAGTTTGGTTGGTTTTTTGTTTCTATTGTTTTCTTTCGTTTTGAAATCAGTTGAAACTTGAGTTTCGTTTATCAAGTGTCAATTTCTCAGACGGCATTTGTTAGTTAGTCTTTTGCTGCACTCGAGTTCTTGATTAGGGTTTATTTTATAGTATTTTTTTTTAATTTACCAACATTGAGGTATGAGAGAAAGAACAAATTAAAGAAGCACCTTTGGGTCTATTTTCCTAAATGAGTTTTTGCTTGATTTACCTTCCTTAAACAACGAAGTAGTGTGCCTAAAGCGAGCTAAAAATCTTACTCTTCTGCTCTCTATCTACAGCTTGTTTCTGTCGAAATAACGGATATCTAAACTTAACGGAATGATTCTGTATTTATTGGAGTCGCGTGTATTTTTCACAAAGCATGAAACTGTTAATGGCTGTCTTTGGATGGCGATAGCTGTGTTGATTTAAGTTTTCAATAATTTCATTGATTTTGCAGATATTTTTAAAACCGAAATTCTCAGTAATATTTGTTCAGCGAAAACTTTTTTGAAGCAACCCCACGTGGAAACATCATACTGTAATGATACTCATAAAAAATGCAATCTTGGAGATTTTAATTTTAAGAGAGAAGAAGAAAAACGTTTTGAAGCCTGAATCAGCCAAACTTTACGCATAAGCATCGGCTAGTCTTTTTGAATGTCTTAAGGATCTAGAAATTAAAACTAAATTGAGCAAATGATGAGAAAGCAAATTCAGACTTAACTACCGGTTTGAATTGATGCCTAGAAGCGAAAGATTGCTCGATTCAGGAAATTTGATGCAAAAATCTTGAAAGATTTTTTTTCAAACGTGAAACAGTTTATCACAAGTTAAAATTTGATTAGTTTTAAAGCCAGTCGCAATCAATTTTATTGACAAATAGACCAGCTTTTATGGTTCACGCTTTTGTCTAATGTGTGCTGAAATTTGTTGAACACCAAATCCAAAATAAAAACTCATCCATCATACTTTCAATCACTAGCGATCGAGCAAAGCTCTACAACAAGCTAATGGAAGGAAGGTTCGAAAAAAATGAACCTTGCTGCAAATTAGCGTGCACCGATGCCAAGAGGAAGTTATGCGAATGAAACTGCGCATGACTTGGTAGATCTTATGCCAAGCTCGAATTCCTGCCATTTAGTCGTCTAACAAAGCGCACTCTCACAGCGACTGGTGGAAGATTTTTCCAGTTGCCAGAGATTACTATACGCTTTTTAAAACGGAACGATGGAAACGTATATGGTTTTCTGGTGGATTTTAGTTTTAATTAAAATTTAGCTTCCGGTCTTTTGAGCCAAAAATGGAAAACCTAAAAGGTCGAAATGAATCGCAAAATTGTAATGGGTTTCCCAGTTCGAAATTACAAGATAGATTGCACGTGTTAAGCGTTCCTGTTACAGTTTAGAACAATTTTACACTGGAATGTGAACCAAACGGAAAAAATTATCAAAAATAAAGACCCTGCTCACTGGCAAATTGATTAAAAGTTGTGCAACATTCAACCTCTCAATGTTTGAACTTTTAACATCATTGAATAGCCCTTCGCTTTATGGACTGCGAGAGCAGTAGTGTAACAGAAATATTGCAGTACGTAAAAGAAAAGAGAAACCTTTGCTTCGGATGTAACCTTTTGAAGAAGTAACCCACAGAAAGTACGTTGGAGTACATGCACATACTAACTTCACTGACTCCTCTGTTGGCTATTTGCGCATAAACATCGTTCGTCAGCCAGCAGGTAACAGCATCTCCAAGTTTAAAAAGCCTTCACATTATGCAGTTGTTCAATCGGCTTTTTGATTAATGATCGCAACACCGCATCAGCATCTTTCAACTTCAACAAGCATTGCGCAATCGCTCGCTGTCTGTCAACCAATTCCGTTCGATGTGAACACAATGTTTGTCCAGTCCAGCACGAAAGAGCCAATCCCTCAAAAGCCATCGTCAACTTCCACGTGCATATGTCGTATGCGATTTCAATGAGTAAATCATCATCATCGCAAGAGTCAATCTCCGGAGTACCTGCATCAGTTCAAGTCAAACCATCCTCAGCTATGCTCTTTCTTGTGTTTTTGGTATTTTGTAAACAAATCTTGGAACAAATATATACAGAATTTGGATTCAAACTAATGTCGGCGAGAAACAGAAAAATATCTTACAGTTATGCGCCTCTTCCTTAATTTTCTCTTCGCGAGATAACATGCTTCAACTATATCACTGTTTTGTTGTCCCTCAACCGTCAGCTCTTTCCCCTTCTCTAAATCCTTCTTTCGTGTGAGTGGTTTTTGTTTCTTTGTAGCATATTCTAAAGCTTGCCTAATTTAGAGTGTAAGTCCTAGAGTCTTCTTGCTAAGCTGGCACTTCCTGATTCGGATTTTTTTGTTTTCAATCTTAAACCTTTTCCCAGATTTGCCGGGTAATCGAAATTAGTGTCACATGATTAATCTCAAAACCGATCTCAGTTTCTTTTCCTCACATCCGCACGCTCACGCTCTTCCCTCTCCTTCTACTCATACAGGAACGCATCGTTCCACAGACTATTGTGTTATTATTGATCCTGATTGCTTCTTGTGAAAAGTGATTCAGTAGTTTTAGTTTGATTTTGTTTATACATTTTTCCATATGATTAGGACGTTTTTCTTTAGAAAACGCATACTCACACGAATACCCTGCCGCGGAAACAATAGAAAGCAGAACTAACACACAAACACACGAAAACAAAATAGAAAAAAAATGATTAAAGATATTACCAAAAGAATACGAGCAAACATAAACCGCGACTTTCAGAGATAAATGTCGTTTTGTCCATTGTTTTACAATAAATAATCTTCTACACCATTGGTTTGTATCCATATATCATTATTAGATTAATCTTGTGTTTTATTTTTCTTCATCAATTAAATATCTACTTCCATATTTTATCAAGGGTTCTACAGTTATTTTTCCATTCGTTTCACTTTCGCAGCGTATTCTCTCGACACTTTTGTTTTGTTGCACTATCCTTTACATATTTCAATATTTTTGCTACAGATTCAAGGATTGAAAATAATAGGATACTCTATGTATACTTAGTTGAGGTTTCGCACAATATTTGTTATGAGGCAAATGTACGGTTCCAGCTGAGAATCCACGTGTTGTGGCATGGCGTGTGAGGTGAACGATTCTCAAACACGATCTCCTTTAAATTGCTTAAGCCCGGATCTATCATTTTCTGTTTGTATTGATGAATCTTAACGTGTTTGTATGTTGATGAGGTTGGGGTTGTGTGTTTTTGTCGCTGTTTTGGTTGTTGAATGGAACAGAATCAATCACCGAGATACATACACATCACTCATCGAGAGATCAACCATACAACAGATCAAAAAAGATTCGCGATCACTCTTGTTGACTGACTGGTGTCGTCCTCTATCATCGTGTTGCCTCTATGTAGAACTTACTTCACTAAACCGATTGACTAATTGCACGCTCAGCGCAAAGAGTACACGAAACGAAAACCTTTACGAAAACCAAGAAATTAAAGTAGTTGACCAATAGTTAAGCTCAACATTTCTATCTTAGATGCTACGCGCTCAGCACAAGCTCTCCCTCCACACGCATACAGATGACATGACGCTCGTACGATATTTTCGACAAATATCATCTGGCCACTGCCCGTGCTGATTCCATCCCAGGAGATTTTTTGCTTTATTGACGGTAGTTGTGGCTGCCGTCGTACCTTATGATCTGGAATCCGGATTAACTCAGCACCTGCCGTCCAAAAAGGGGACTCGCTGGGCACAGCCCGATCTCCAGAGATCTTCAAACGATACTGTCTCAAGACGACGATGACGTGTGGTCACCAAACAATCACACAAACATATTTTATCCGCAATAAATGTATATCACCGGGGGAACATTTCTCCGTCTCTAACTAACTCTAGATACAGTCCTATCTGCTCGATCGTCGATCGCGATCGCCAGCAGCTCGCCTCCACGAAGAAATGCTTAAACCGGTCCGACATCGCTCTGATACCTGGCCGTTAGGTAGTTGGCTGCCTCGGTCATCTGTTCCAGTGATCGGTACAGACCTAGCAGGTGTGTCCGGAACTGTTTGGCCAGCTCTGTGCTCTTGTCCTGGTCTGCGTTACTCTCGGATTCGATTCCTGAATCGTTTTCGGCACTGATTTCGCTTTCCGAATCGCTCAAAGTGCTGACACTGTTCGAGGATGACACGGATACGGTGCTTGGACGCCGCACGTGTCCCTTTATGCTTGTGTCGTTGTTGTTCAGAGACTCGGGACTGCTGGCCACCGGACCCGGTGAGCTGTCTTTCTGCGACTGTGACTGTGCTCGCTGTTTGATCGTTTGTTGCGCTGTGCTGCTGCTGCTGATGCTGTCGCTCGACTCACCGTTGATCTCGTCCGAATCCTGTCGACCCCAGAGCAAATCCACCTTGACGACGTTAAGCATGTTGTACAGTTTGAAGAGGTCCGACGTATTCAGCACATCCCGGACGGACTGTTTGCCGTTTGGCTTCTTGTTGTGATGCAGCGCTGTGTGTTGCTTCTGTTGATCTGCCGAGATGGTGTCGGTTGCGTCGCCCACCTGCAAGAGATAAGAAAAAATAAAGAGTTAGTATGTACCGAACAAGTACAATATGATTTTGGTAAAGCCTTAAATACTTATTTGAAATTTAGACCTTAAACAATATTTGAAAGACTACCATTAAACATCAAAGAGAAGTGTTGAAAAACGCAGGTTCAGTGTTTGGAATAGAGTTATCTTCATTCAGGTTTGTTCGTCACACAAATACTTATTGTTTACATTGGCGATGGCTATTTCCACTTCTTCCATTCCTTAACCGGGAGAGTACTCATTTCTCAATGATAGTATCTGGCAACACTGTCGTGTTACCACGAACCCAATTTGAGTAGTCTTGTCTAACCGTGTGATAATGTAAACATTCGTATCGCGTTTATCATCATCACCTGTCATCGGCAGTCATTGATCCATTCTTCTCGATTGCGTATTGGACCTAGCAAGAGGAACCAAAACAATCAATGTTTCGGTTCTTTTCGTGGTAGCAGAAGTTTGCTGCTGTTACCGGATGCCGGGGGAACCGATAGGAAATCGTAAGTTTCAACAAGAAGTACAAGTTTATCTTCGACTGACATGTCAATTCCGGGAAAATGTTGAGATTTGTCGACATCGAAGCAACCGATGACGACGAAAAATAACACACGTATTGTTGATGAAGGTAATCAAGGTACACCGGATTCTTTCTTTTCTCAGAAGTGTTTGCGTGATTAGAAAACCGATAAGCTGCCGTTTTTTTTTTTCGACTGTCCTCTGATTCTCGGATCCATAAGTTCGTTTTAATAACCAAAATCTTACAGTATTATCAAATAATTGTTCTTACATTACAGGTGAAACCTAGTAAATGGCCACTTCGGAAAAAAATCCAGGCGCTCCTTAACGCTGGAGATGAAAATTGAAATCCTCGGCTGCCTTGCTCAAGGCAAAACTTCGGCAGTGGTTTGCAGAAAGTTCGGTTTGAATGACGCTACAGTAAGTCAAAAGGAACGAAAAAAGAATCCTTGATGCAGTGGCACCTGGAACTGATATGTCATCAGAAGATCATCTTACGCTCGTGATCCCGTAGTCGAAAAAATGGAAAAGGCGCTCAATTTGTGAATCGTGGACCGTAACCAAAAGAGAGTTCCTGTGGATGGTCCAATCATTCGGGAAAAATCACTAAAATTTCACAGCGCTATCATCCAACAAGAACCATCTTCGAGTGATGGAATCAAGTCATTTAACGCTAGTTCCGATTGGTTCGTTGGTTTTCTTAAGCGATATTCTCTCCATAATGTAAAGCTCCGGGGTGAAAGCGCTTCAGCAGACGAAACCGCCGCAAGAAATTGGCTTCGATAATTTGGGAGGGAGGCTACAATACCCACCAGGTTTTCAACGTGGATGAATCGGGTCTGTTTTGGAAGCGCATGCCGACAAGAACCTATCTTGCCAAAATCGGTAAATCGACAAACGTATTGAAATCGGGATATCATCTTTTTAAGCCACTTTTGATCAATCGATCTTTGCGTCCTCGTGCCTTGAAGGGCATGGATTTTTATCAGCTTTCGGTACATTGGTTAGCTAACCAAAAATCATGAGTCACGCAAGCAGTTTTTTTGTTGACAGTTGTTCGAGGAAATGTTCGTCCTTGAAGCTCAAACCTACTTGGAAACAAAGGGAGAACAGTTTCATGCTCTTCTAATTGTCATCCTCCGCTGGAACATCCAAAAATAAAAGTGGTATTTTTTCCACCAAACGTTGATCCAGCCCCTTGAACATGCCATAATAGCAAACTTCAAGAAGCTATTCATAGGCAGGACGTTGCGATTTATTTTGGAAACGATCGAAAAAGTTCAGCTACTGACCGTTCCAGAGGCTTGGAAAGCTTTCACCAAATTGGAACCAATTGGAGCAGCTCTTCCAGACATCAGTACATCGACTCTTAGCGCTTGTTGGAGTTTCCTTTGGTCTGAATGTGTGCAATCAACCGAAATTCAACAGGTAAACCACACGTCGGAAATTATTTTCCTGGTTCATGTCATCGGTGGCGAAGGTTTCGACGATGTGGCTGAAGAGGATGTTTCAGAATTATTCCAGGAACCAGTGCTTGCGGATGAGGATCTGACAGAGATACTTTAAAATGATCCAGAACAAATTGCAGATGAAGTTTCCGTTTCAGAATTGACTACTGAGAAGCTGGAAGAAGGTTTCAGACTGGGAGAGCAGTTGAGAAACCATTTGTTTAGAGTCGTACAAGAGTCCGAAAAGAGCTAAGTCGTTCAAATACGACCTATACTATACTATCACATTTAGAAAAATGTAGCATCAAAACAAAGGGACCTATTACATTAAAAGTGTCGAGTAACTCGACTCGACTCGACTTCAGTCACTGTCGAGTCGAGCGAAATGTCATATTACGGTAGTCAAGTGAAATTGATCGAATTAATTTGAGTGCTCAACTGGCGTCTTTTAATGTTGAAATTTTTCGCAGTCGACTCAGTCGAGCTACTCGACTCGACTCGACTCGACTACTGTAATACCAAAATGGCTCACTCGAGTAAAATGACTAAAAATGGTTCAACACTGTCTGCTGAAAATTATCGTGGGATAGCAATTCTGTCTGCCATACCCAAACTGTTCGAGAGCATAATTTATGACCAAATGTATCCATGGTTAGAAGGGAAAATGTCGAACTTTCAGCATGGCTTTTTAAAAAAAAAGCGATCAACGGTTACGAACTTGGCAGAATTCGTTTTTCGAACTTCACAATGGATGATGCAAGGGTTTCAAGTTTTCAAGTCGATGCTATAAATACCGACATGTCAAAGGCTTTTGACGTGATTAACATAAATGCTCTCCTGTCAGTGCTGTGTGAAAATGGGATCACCGGAATTTGTCTTCAGTGGATTCGTTCGTACCTGAAAGAAAGAGTCCAATTTGTGAAGATAGGGAATGCGAGATCCAGGGTAGCCTCGGTCATCAGCGGCGTACCACAAGGGAGTCACTTGGGACCCCTTCTTTTCGTCGCGGTTATGAACGAGTTTCTCGGAGTGCTGCATGACGTGTTTGTGTTGATATACGCAGATGATCTAAAACTGTTCCTCCCTGTTCGGCATCCAAAGGATTGTTTGACCCTACAAAATGCGCTTCATAGATTTTCAGAATGTTGCAGATGTTATGGGATTGAAAATCAATGCCTCAAAGTGTAATATGAGTACTTTTTCTCGTAAAGTGAGTAATATTGTGCACGAATATTGTTTCGAGAACAACTGTACCATAGCTAGAAAATTCTCCGTGAAAGATCTGGGAGTCGAGTGAGATGAAGAACTCAGTTTCTCGAAACATGTTGAACAAGTCGTAGCCAAAGCAAGCTTATGTACGGAATGGTAAGCAGGATTTGTAACGAACTAGACAATCCTTACACTATTGTCTCTATTCATGTTGGGCTTATCCGAACCACTATTGGATACGCCAGTAAAGTCCTTTTAATAACGTTCATAAAAACAGGATTGAAAGGGTTCAAAAAAGATACGCCTTAAGGAACCCTGGGGGGGGCAAGACAAAATGCCGGAATACCGATACTTGTGTATGTTAGTAGGACTGGAGTCACTCGAACTCGGAGGAAATTAACAGATGCGATGTTTTTAAACGACTTGACCCGTGGAAAGTACTTTTCACCGTATTTAGTATCACAAATTTCTCCAAATGAAGTTCGTAGCAGTTTGCGCAACGTGAGACCGTTTCAGCTTCCAAATCGAATACAGAATTACGCTCGTAATAAACCAATCTAAAGAATGATGGCGCTTTACAACGCACATGCTGATGTAATCAAACTGTTAGGATCATAGGCTGAAGCCTACAATCATACAGAATCTTCACTTCTGGGCTTCCGATCGGTGGTCAATCGTTCCTCGTCAATCCTTAATCACTGTGTAATTCGGGATTCCCTACGTTTTAGCGATGGAACGATGCGAGAGATCCTTGTTCTCGTGATGAATGCGCAAGATTTTATCACGCACGAGCTGTTCTTTCGACTCCATTTCCGCGAGTTTTGATCACAGAACTTTAAAACTTGCAGGATGTAAACAATGCACTGTGAACTAAATCCACCCAAATTCCCATTAAATTCTACCCAACGGTTAAAAGTTAAAGCAATTTCATAGAGTGGCAATTTCATAGAGTGGCAATTTCATCGTGGACACCATTTAAACTTCAAATATAAACATAATGACTTCAAATTTTTGAGTCTATTTTCAATCATTATGAAATTAGAACAAAATCATTCTAATTAATCTGCGCAGTAAACCAGCCCTCCGATACTTAAACATTAGCAACAAACTGGTCCGTCTCAGCCGCAGCGGAATTTCCCGCATTTGCGCCGAAAGCTTTAACCGTCTTATTAGTGGTGACCATTTAAAAGTTAATCAATTTAGCCCTCAACACCTAACAGTCGTCTGAGCTGAGCTGAGCTGAGATTCTGAGAATTCCTAAAGGTAAACCGCGAACTACCCTTAGTCGGTCGCCTCGGTATTTCCACAACCACCACCATCAGCCGAGGGAGGGTGGCGTGATGCTAACCGTGAGCTAAATGCTCTATTCACTTTTAAGTTGACTACACCGTTCCGATCTAGTATCGTTTTGCGCCATCCTTATAAATATATCGCGCCACCATATGTCACTTCTTCGTAGACGCGCGATCATATCGATAGCAGCGGTCAGACTTGTAGGTGTAATACATATTGGTCTGTGGCATCTGTTGGCAAATTTTCATTGATGGTACCTACACTGACTGGTCATCGAACCGAACCGAACGAAGCGAGAGACTCGCGTTTTGCTTCCTTTTGCTGATTTTGGTTTTCAACTGACCATTCGTTGTCGATCATCATTCACAACTACTACCTACAAGACTTCGATGGGGTTGATTTTGTTGTTGATGAGGCGAGCAGGGGTTGTTTGGTTTTTCGCAATTATGATTCTGTTGAAATGTGCTTGGTATTGGTATCGAGCTACTTTGTGGATGATCTTGGACTTAGTTTACAGCAAATGGGGAAATCCTAGCGAGTCTGTGAACCACAACAAATCTTATTGATCGTATGTGGTAGATTAAGGCAAGGAACGGGAAACCTATCAATTAGATTTCAATTTCGTTCGACGTAAACAATCATTAGACCAAGTTGTATACCTGTGAAATCATTGCCTATGGATAAATATTTTCACTAGAGAATTGATCGGTTATGAACAACAACAACAACAACGATTTTCCATTGCTTTATGAATGACAATTTACCAACCATGAGAACAATCAACTGATCAGTAGGTTTTTTAAAGTAGTTCCATTGATCACCTGAAAACTTCATCGATTTGTATCTTTTTATTACTATTGAAGTTTTTTTTTTACTTTAAAAAATCTGTCCGTCAACAGTTTACCATCAACTGGGGCATCATGCAACACTTTTCAACTTTAATGTATTCTAAAAACTTAATGTCCACAGATAATCATACCGCTTGTAGATACATCAAAAATTTTAAGGTTGATGGGACTTCAAATTGACGTAGCCAGAAAAATTAATGGCTTTACCAGTTATTTTTAATTTTTCGAAAACATGCGATTTTCACCCTACTTAGAAAAAGGAAAATGATTTAACAAACTTTGTTTTTAATGAAAAATCAAAAAACACTTTTTAAGAAGAAATTGTGTTTGATAAATTTGTGATGTCATTACGCATAAAGAATTATCGAAGTCGTAGTAATTTTTGGTTTTGTTTTTAAAGAAAAAGCATAAGGGTGTTACATGCATTTAGGGGTAAAAAATACTACAAAAATGTTACCAGCTGAAAGAATAAAAAATAATGTTTGGGTAAGGAAATGGATTTATTAAATCATTTTCTCTGAGGCTTGTGCTATAGCTCAGTTAGCAAGTCAGTTGCTTCCTGAGCCGATGTCCGTGAGTTCGAGCCCAAGATCGAACTATAATCGAAACAAAAAAAATCATATTCTTATTCATAATTATCACTCAAACTAAAAAAAAATTAAATTTTACTGATGAAATAAATCTTAACTTCCTAAACCAAATCACAAATAAAGTTTCAAATCGATGATATTTTCGATAAGCCGTTGATAAAATTTTCAAAATAATGTTTCTTATTATGAACTAGAAATTTGCTTCAAAATAATTTTTAAGCAGTCTAGTTATAAAAATTTGGAAAAAAAGTTCCCAAAACACAGATTTTGATAAAAAATGGAATTCTAAAATAAATTTTAGACAGTTAGATCAGGTTAAAATTAACCAAGATTAATTGTTAGGAAAATAATAATACTAGATATTAGTTATTCATCTTAATTTAAATTTATTTCTCATTTTCAACTTAAAGATAGTTTGACAAATTCTGCCGTAGTGTAATGATTTTAAAAAAATATATATAATCGCAATTTAAAAGATAAACTTTTGAACGAAAAAAATAAGCAAAAGGATAATATTTTAAGACCACCAAAAATTCAGAATTGAAAAACACAGACAATCTTATCAAAAATATTCCCAAAAATTTAAACAATTAGATTTGAATTCGATAAGTATAATTAAAATTAAAAAAAACTGATTCTTTAGGTAAATTCATTTGAAAATTCAAATAAAATATGAAGATTGAAAAGACAAGTTTTTCTCCGTTAAATGACAATTTTTTTCCAGTAAACACGTCTTTTTTTTTCCAAATCATCTTTATTTTACAAATTACAATTTGGTTTTACTTTTGTTGGTTTTGCTTATGGTTAATTAAAGTTCCATTACAAATAGCTCAGAAGAAATTCAAATGATTTCTGAAATGCTTTTCAAACAAGTGCTTGGAATTAAATCGCGCGTTTCTTATATTTTGTTTAGGCTTTTCCAATTCTCCAGTTCCTTTAGTTTCTATATGTCTTGACACTAAAAAAACCTATTTATAGAATTTATTTGATAACTCAAGAGAAAAGAATTTTAGAGCTTATGTTTTAATGATTGATTTTGTAGATTTAAGCGTCCTGAACTCAAATCTTTTGTCAAATTTGAAACATAACAATTAGTTTTGTTGAAATGGAGTATTGAAATGTGTCAGTTTTAAGTGAAATCAATTATTGATAACTGCTCAACTATCAAACCTTCATCATTGAAGTACAAATTCGATGCTGGTTTTGTTTATTATGCTTCATTCATTTAAGGAATGCATAATGCTCAAAAGTAAAATCCTACAGTTTTTAAAAATTTGGAAAAATATAATTAGGTTCAAGTCCTTATTTTGACATTACTGAGGAAAGTTAAAAAAAAAAAAACTTGATTACTTGATTACAATTAACAAATTCGTTGAAACCCGCAAAACAATTCGATTTATGTTTTAAAAATATCAAAAATTCAAATTTGTTTATAACTTTTTTAAAAATTGTTTAATGAAGAAAAGTAAACACATAGAACATTTTTTTCGTAGAAATAAAAATAACATGTCTTGATGAAAGTTGATAATTGATTTAAAACTATTATTTTAAATTTTAATCTGTTTATGTTAAAGTTTTGGCAAAAAAGTACAAAACTTTCTCAAACAATTTTATTTTATTATCAAAAGTTATTTCAATAACAATAGCAGATATAAATATTGCAGATTGAGATTCAGGATACCCAAATCAATCAAAATGACGTTTAAAACACATTGAACTTCGGAAAAAACAAACAAAAATATCTGAAAATTTTGAAATTTTGTGTGACTTTTGAATTTATTTAAATTTAAGTAATTTTAGTTATTTTTGTAATTGGTTGTCATTTCTGTTATTTTAATAATTTCAGTAATTTTTGTAATTTCTGTAATTTTTGTAATTTTTGTAATTTTTGTAATTTTTGTTATTTTTTGTCATTTTTGTAATTTTTGTAATTTTTGTAATTTTTGTAATTTTTGTAATTTTTGTAATTTTTGTAATTTTTGTAATTTTTGTAATTTTTGTAATTTTTGTAATTTTTGTAATTTTTGTAATTTTTGTAATTTTTGTAATTTTTGTAATTATTGTAATTTTTGTAATTTTTGTCATTTTTGTAATTTTTGTAATTTTTGTCATTTTTGTCATTTTTGTCATTTTTGTCATTTTTGTCATTTTTGTCATTTTTATCATTTTTATCATTTTTGTCATTTTTGTCATTTTTGTCATTTTTGTCATTTTTGTCATTTTTGTCATTTTTGTCATTTTTGTCATTTTTGTCATTTTTGTCATTTTTGTCATTTTTGTCATTTTTGTCATTTTTGTCATTTTTGTCATTTTTGTCATTTTTGTCATTTTTGTCATTTTTGTCATTTTTGTCATTTTTGTCATTTTTGTCATTTTTGTCATTTTTGTCATTTTTGTCATTTTTGTCATTTTTGTCATTTTTGTCATTTTTGTCATTTTTGTCATTTTTGTCATTTTTGTCATTTTTGTCATTTTTGTCATTTTTGTCATTTTTGTCATTTTTGTCATTTTTGTCATTTTTGTCATTTTTGTCATTTTTGTCATTTTTGTCATTTTTGTCATTTTTGTCATTTTTGTCATTTTTGTCATTTTTGTCATTTTTGTCATTTTTGTCATTTTTGTCATTTTTGTCATTTTTGTCATTTTTGTCATTTTTGTCATTTTTGTCATTTTTGTCATTTTTGTCATTTTTGTCATTTTTGTCATTTTTGTCATTTTTGTCATTTTTGTCATTTTTGTCATTTTTGTCATTTTTGTCATTTTTGTCATTTTTGTCATTTTTGTCATTTTTGTCATTTTTGTCATTTTTGTCATTTTTGTCATTTTTGTCATTTTTGTCATTTTTGTCATTTTTGTCATTTTTGTCATTTTTGTCATTTTTGTCATTTTTGTCATTTTTGTCATTTTTGTCATTTTTGTCATTTTTGTCATTTTTGTCATTTTTGTCATTTTTGTCATTTTTGTCATTTTTGTCATTTTTGTCATTTTTGTCATTTTTGTCATTTTTGTCATTTTTGTCATTTTTGTCATTTTTGTCATTTTTGTCATTTTTGTCATTTTTGTCATTTTTGTCATTTTTGTCATTTTTGTCATTTTTGTCATTTTTGTCATTTTTGTCATTTTTGTCATTTTTGTCATTTTTGTCATTTTTGTCATTTTTGTCATTTTTGTCATTTTTGTCATTTTTGTCATTTTTGTCATTTTTGTCATTTTTGTCATTTTTGTCATTTTTGTCATTTTTGTCATTTTTGTCATTTTTGTCATTTTTGTCATTTTTGTCATTTTTGTCATTTTTGTCATTTTTGTCATTTTTGTCATTTTTGTCATTTTTGTCATTTTTGTCATTTTTGTCATTTTTGTCATTTTTGTCATTTTTGTCATTTTTGTCATTTTTGTCATTTTTGTCATTTTTGTCATTTTTGTCATTTTTGTCATTTTTGTCATTTTTGTCATTTTTGTCATTTTTGTCATTTTTGTCATTTTTGTCATTTTTGTCATTTTTGTCATTTTTGTCATTTTTGTCATTTTTGTCATTTTTGTCATTTTTGTCATTTTTGTCATTTTTGTCATTTTTGTCATTTTTGTCATTTTTGTCATTTTTGTCATTTTTGTCATTTTTGTCATTTTTGTCATTTTTGTCATTTTTGTCATTTTTGTCATTTTTGTCATTTTTGTCATTTTTGTCATTTTTGTCATTTTTGTCATTTTTGTCATTTTTGTCATTTTTGTCATTTTTGTCATTTTTGTCATTTTTGTCATTTTTGTCATTTTTGTCATTTTTGTCATTTTTGTCATTTTTGTCATTTTTGTCATTTTTGTCATTTTTGTCATTTTTGTCATTTTTGTCATTTTTGTCATTTTTGTCATTTTTGTCATTTTTGTCATTTTTGTCATTTTTGTCATTTTTGTCATTTTTGTCATTTTTGTCATTTTTGTCATTTTTGTCATTTTTGTCATTTTTGTCATTTTTGTCATTTTTGTCATTTTTGTCATTTTTGTCATTTTTGTCATTTTTGTCATTTTTGTCATTTTTGTCATTTTTGTCATTTTTGTCATTTTTGTCATTTTTGTCATTTTTGTCATTTTTGTCATTTTTGTCATTTTTGTCATTTTTGTCATTTTTGTCATTTTTGTCATTTTTGTCATTTTTGTCATTTTTGTCATTTTTGTCATTTTTGTCATTTTTGTCATTTTTGTCATTTTTGTCATTTTTGTCATTTTTGTCATTTTTGTCATTTTTGTCATTTTTGTCATTTTTGTCATTTTTGTCATTTTTGTCATTTTTGTCATTTTTGTCATTTTTGTCATTTTTGTCATTTTTGTCATTTTTGTCATTTTTGTCATTTTTGTCATTTTTGTCATTTTTGTCATTTTTGTCATTTTTGTCATTTTTGTCATTTTTGTCATTTTTGTCATTTTTGTCATTTTTGTCATTTTTGTCATTTTTGTCATTTTTGTCATTTTTGTCATTTTTGTCATTTTTGTCATTTTTGTCATTTTTGTCATTTTTGTCATTTTTGTCATTTTTGTCATTTTTGTCATTTTTGTCATTTTTGTCATTTTTGTCATTTTTGTCATTTTTGTCATTTTTGTCATTTTTGTCATTTTTGTCATTTTTGTCATTTTTGTCATTTTTGTCATTTTTGTCATTTTTGTCATTTTTGTCATTTTTGTCATTTTTGTCATTTTTGTCATTTTTGTCATTTTTGTCATTTTTGTCATTTTTGTCATTTTTGTCATTTTTGTCATTTTTGTCATTTTTGTCATTTTTGTCATTTTTGTCATTTTTGTCATTTTTGTCATTTTTGTCATTTTTGTCATTTTTGTCATTTTTGTCATTTTTGTCATTTTTGTCATTTTTGTCATTTTTGTCATTTTTGTCATTTTTGTCATTTTTGTCATTTTTGTCATTTTTGTCATTTTTGTCATTTTTGTCATTTTTGTCATTTTTGTCATTTTTGTCATTTTTGTCATTTTTGTCATTTTTGTCATTTTTGTCATTTTTGTCATTTTTGTCATTTTTGTCATTTTTGTCATTTTTGTCATTTTTGTCATTTTTGTCATTTTTGTCATTTTTGTCATTTTTGTCATTTTTGTCATTTTTGTCATTTTTGTCATTTTTGTCATTTTTGTCATTTTTGTCATTTTTGTCATTTTTGTCATTTTTGTCATTTTTGTCATTTTTGTCATTTTTGTCATTTTTGTCATTTTTGTCATTTTTGTCATTTTTGTCATTTTTGTCATTTTTGTCATTTTTGTCATTTTTGTCATTTTTGTCATTTTTGTCATTTTTGTCATTTTTGTCATTTTTGTCATTTTTGTCATTTTTGTCATTTTTGTCATTTTTGTCATTTTTGTCATTTTTGTCATTTTTGTCATTTTTGTCATTTTTGTCATTTTTGTCATTTTTGTCATTTTTGTCATTTTTGTCATTTTTGTCATTTTTGTCATTTTTGTCATTTTTGTCATTTTTGTCATTTTTGTCATTTTTGTCATTTTTGTCATTTTTGTCATTTTTGTCATTTTTGTCATTTTTGTCATTTTTGTCATTTTTGTCATTTTTGTCATTTTTGTCATTTTTGTCATTTTTGTCATTTTTGTCATTTTTGTCATTTTTGTCATTTTTGTCATTTTTGTCATTTTTGTCATTTTTGTCATTTTTGTCATTTTTGTCATTTTTGTCATTTTTGTCATTTTTGTCATTTTTGTCATTTTTGTCATTTTTGTCATTTTTGTCATTTTTGTCATTTTTGTCATTTTTGTCATTTTTGTCATTTTTGTCATTTTTGTCATTTTTGTCATTTTTGTCATTTTTGTCATTTTTGTCATTTTTGTCATTTTTGTCATTTTTGTCATTTTTGTCATTTTTGTCATTTTTGTCATTTTTGTCATTTTTGTCATTTTTGTCATTTTTGTCATTTTTGTCATTTTTGTCATTTTTGTCATTTTTGTCATTTTTGTCATTTTTGTCATTTTTGTCATTTTTGTCATTTTTGTCATTTTTGTCATTTTTGTCATTTTTGTCATTTTTGTCATTTTTGTCATTTTTGTCATTTTTGTCATTTTTGTCATTTTTGTCATTTTTGTCATTTTTGTCATTTTTGTCATTTTTGTCATTTTTGTCATTTTTGTCATTTTTGTCATTTTTGTCATTTTTGTCATTTTTGTCATTTTTGTCATTTTTGTCATTTTTGTCATTTTTGTCATTTTTGTCATTTTTGTCATTTTTGTCATTTTTGTCATTTTTGTCATTTTTGTCATTTTTGTCATTTTTGTCATTTTTGTCATTTTTGTCATTTCGTCAGACTTGAGTTTTTTGATTATTTTTGACCAAATATTTTGACATGATTGAACATCTGTTCTTCTTGTGAAAAAAAAATTAAAGCTTTTCTATAACAGCCCTGGAGTGGACGATAATTGCTTACCTTCCGATCCATCAATCGGCACGGAACCAGTATCGTTTCGTCCATGGCATTGACTGTCTTGACAAACTTCTCCATGGCGTTGAGGATGCTCTGGTTCGAGAATTCCTGATCGTCGTGCCGGGCGATCCTCCGGAGGCAATTCCTGTGGGCAAGAGGTAAGAAAAAAACACAAACTATATTAGTATGTTATTGA
Organism: Uranotaenia lowii; assembly: GCF_029784155.1. Lineage (NCBI taxonomy): Eukaryota > Metazoa > Arthropoda > Insecta > Diptera > Culicidae > Uranotaenia > Uranotaenia lowii. The sequence continues at coordinate 162,865,187 of NC_073693.1, forward strand.
TAATCAATTTTGAGGGGGCTATAAATGGTTCTATGGAAAAATGGTTCCGGAATGACACAAACGGAAGCAAAACAACAACAAAGCAAAACATACTTCCACTTCCAATCACGCTCTCCGCGGAAGCTTCGCAGAAGCGAGAAACGTCTAGATTGTTGTTGCAATTTGAAGTTGCTGTTCGGTTCAACCAACCGGAGGGTATAATTTTTCAACACCACTCCATTACTGCCAGTGACCTTCTAGAGCTGCGTGAATGGTAGTTCTTAAGCAAAGTTTCACCTCCAAAGTGGGGTATCCTCATCATCGACAAGTCAAGTCAACTTCAGTCGAGATAGTTTTCGGCGAAGCCTTCTGGTAATTTGAATAATCATTGTTGTGGCGGGAAGCGAGAAAAAATGCCGTGGAGTTCATCTTTTAAACTATAGACATGTGTCTAACATTCGTATAACAACAACGAAAAAAAATGCTGAATAGGAAATTAATTAACGGCCAGATCATAAATAAGCGGCTCGATCGGCTGAACAACGAGTTCGAAGTTGTGGTGCTCGATCTCTTGAACGATTCAATCAACCAGCCGCTGTTGCCGAACAATCGATCAACCGTAACTAAATCATAAAACCAACACACATAGGTATTGCGTACAAAGAGGTGCAACTTTTGACCTTAAGGTGGTTTATATCCGATCATCATTTCGAATTGCTTGAAACGATAAACCGGTGTGGTGGCCTATGGGATTTAAAGGGGTTTGGAATGGCACCTGAACATACAATGTTCAGCTTCTTGCGGGTGTCGAAAGAAGAGTATCAATCAACCGTTTGAAACCGAACCGGAATGATTGTAGTTGTTTGTTGAGATTTTTACAGTTATATTACCAAAACTGGATTGAGGATTTAAATTTAAAAGAATAAAGGAATAATTATAATTTGAGACAAAGTATCATGAGCCACCAAGCGATTTTGATCCCACACAATCATCCGGCCATGGTTGAGTTGACATGCAATCCGTCTTAACTGCGCCGAGTCGAAATTATACGGTATTTGTGCAAACCAGGGGGAGCAACTGTTAAAAATAACAAACTATAAATAAAAAAAGTAATCAAAACAGAACGGACGCCGACAACTACGTCGCTGACGCTTTTTGAGGACGTCAAGAACCAAAAATCGTTGGAACGCTGCAGCAAGAGAGAAGGCGAAAAAAGGCAAACATAAACGCTCCACTAAATGGTTGAGGACATGTGCACCTGACACATCAAACTTGTATATACATAGAAGGTATACCTAATCATTCGGAAAAGGTGCACCGATATCGATTCCTTTGCGGTGATGTAGAGTAGAACACCATACCATGCCGAGCCCACTTAAATCCCCCGAGTCTAGTCCTACAAGTTTAACTTTAGCGTGGAATCGATTGCAAACTGGTCTGACTAACACCCGGCCATATGTTATCCCGCGTCATGTTTGTATCTATGTTATGCATTACCGATCTGAGTCTACAACATTCTAATGGCAGCACTTATCGTTTCAAGTGGCACCTTCAAAATGTCCACCTACACGCGTAGGCAAATCTACAGGTGGACACTATCCACACATGATTGGTTGAAATTTACCCGTCTTGGAATCACTTTTGGTATAAAATATTTAAAAAATATAAAAGGAACGACAACTCCTTAACATTATTGTGCTCTTAGAGCGTTTAACAATTTTTCAATTAAAAATTCAAATTTCAATTTTCAAATCGGTTCTCAAGGGCCCTCCATAGAAATCATTGCATCATACACCCAAGAAGCCGGCTAAAGCGAATAGCCCTCTGGTCGCTAAGCAGTTGTACCTAAGACTTATTTGCATAAATTACACTTGCACTTTTCGCTCAACCAGCCATTGGAGGGCGATAATTTTTGCACCATACAATTTGGATAACCTAATCACGGTGTATTTTGTAGAAGGAAACCGTAAAGAAAAAGAAATACAGTAACGTTAATTTTTGCATGGGCAGAAAGTAAAGCTTTTCCCGGATCATTTCCACCAAAAATTAAAATATTTGGCCGGTGACCTCCCATACAAACAGACAATCTTTTACTTCAAATCTTAAAAAAAATATATATTTTAAGTGTTTTATAACTTCAGAGGTGCTAATTCTCTCAGTTTTAACTTTCAATATTATTAAATTGAACTGGTAACTCAACAATTTCATCAAAAACATTGATTTTTTTTTCCTAGATTATTTCAAACTAGTTATAGAGCTATTAAAACAAAGAAAACTGCTAACAAAATATCTTCTTATCCTAAAAATTAAAAATCGGCTGGCAAAGCTCGTCAGCAGTCTGAGAGGGTCAAATAATCTGAAATTATTAGAATTATCTGGAATAATATGGATCTATTTATGAACCCATTCGAATCTTTTGATTTTCTAAGTGTGGAAACACTGAAGGGAGCTTTATTTAAAAAAAAGCTCAATAATCAAGAAAACCAGTAAATACTAGGAAACTTTTTCTGATAACGCTTATTGCGGATGCGATCTGAAGTAGAAAATTTGTCTTAACTCAAAATTTAAAAAAATTAAGAACATCGACTCGTAAACGACAATGTTTGCTAAGAAATCAGCTTTATACTTCGCTTGAGTAAAATATCTTAAACCCCATTCGCACTTCAGACTCAATGCAATTCGCTACAGCAGTTGAATCTAGCTTAAATTACTCTTTTGCTGTTTTGTGTCTGTTACTCTTTTGATACAATGATCATTATGAGCCTGGAGTGTTTGATTAATCGTTTTATTTTTATATTTTCTAGTCCACTGTACACTTTGCACTGTGATTCTACAATTTTAGTTTGTCTTTAAGAAAACTCGTTTTTGAAAGTAATCGGCCGACGGGAACCAAAGTTATTGATGAAAGACTGGATTTTCATGTTTCTCCCGAATAAAATGTCTCAAAATCCCATACAAACTTCAGGCTCGTTGAGCGACCCCTTCCCGTGATCCGATCTGGCCCAAATTTGGCATGAGATCTTGTACTAGGACTAGGATCAATTTAAGCTTGCAGCGCATAACATTTCACAGGTTTTAAATTTCTCATACAAATTTGAGTCAGTCTACCCAAGTAACACTTAAAATCCATTTTGGTTTTATAATTCTTTAACGATAGTTTATAAACGATTTATATGATCTTTTATTGTTTTAAAACGCATTCATGGGCAACCTTTTTACAACTGGCCTCCAGGACATCTATAAGCGTATAATATATCCAACTTATATAACAACAATAAATTTATTTGATTTGATTTTTATTTTGCTCTTTCAGGGCCTTATAAAACAGAAATATATTTGTAAATGATAGTCGATATGTAAATGGTTTAAAATACCATCTTATAAACCTGTTTTGATCTATAAAAGCCCTTTCAAACTTATTCGTAGCATTTGTTTTCTTATAAGGTCATTACAAGCCGTTTAGGTTATAAACAGGCAAATAAATAACTTTATGTGGCGTCTATAAATCATTTATAAGAAACGAAACCTTCTATAAGCTATAAAAGTTTCATAAAAGTTATTCGGCCGGACAATCGGTTTACAAAAGCAAGTCGTCTGGCAATCTTCCAAAATGTCAACAAAAGAATGTTCTCGCCATTTTCATGGTAAATAATGGAATATTTTTTAACAACAGTTTTCTGTTTCTGAAATTAATCCTCATTTAATTCATGCTCTATAAAAGCTCAGCATCCCAATGGCTGAAATAATTTTGAAAACTTGATCTTGAACAACTACAACAAAAAAATTTACTATAAAATTGATATTTTTTATGAATTCTATCGGGTTTTCATTGCTTAAAATAGCAGTTTACTGTAGGCCCGTTATTTGTTCGTAATTTTTTAATACATATTTGCGGTAAACTTAAAAGCGCAAGTTAATTTAGAGCAGGTAACGAAAATTCAGAAGGAGAAAATAATATTAAATTTCTTTACAGATTCATAACAAATAAATTTAAGCTTCTGATTTGTTTTTTTATATTTGATTTGAATGAGATTCATTTGTTTTAAAAATTATTAGTGAAAACCAATTTGCGGAGCAGAATTATTTGTAAATGAAAATTATATGATAAATAGGTTTTATAAGCATAATTCATACAGAACTTAAGAAGTTGAGTTGGCTTGTAAAGGTTTTATAATTTGCTCTACAGAACCTACTACAGAAGGGCCTTTTTGTGCTACTAAGCGTTGTATTGGAGTTTTATAGACTCTTACATAACCGAACGTGGTTTTATAGCTTGAATTCTTAGTTAGACTGGATAGCATTAAAAAACTCAAATTCTCACTTGGGTACTGTACACTGCATTTTTTCTTTATTATTTCAAAGAACAATAATTTCATATCAGCAATAGCAATAATGTTACAGTAAAACAATCATAACTTCTACAATTTTATACCAATTGGGGTCAAAACCTATAGAAATCATTGGTTTGAATTAACCATATAAATCCATAAAAATTAGAAAATTTTAAATGCACAAATTTGATCTATAACCAACGACAAAATTGAAATACCACCAGAATAAAATAGTTTTTCATCGTTTTGTTGATCATTGATTCAGAAATATCAACGGTACCTACTTCAATTCTTATGCAAAAATTAAGTTCAAATGATTGATAGAAAATTTATTCATCCTCAATATGAGAAAAAGAATTTTGAAATCGATGTTATGTAGGCAAAGGGGTAGGTACGGATTTCAGTGCAAATACTATTACTTTTAATTGATTTTCATATTTTAAATTCTATTGAATACTGGTCTGCTGAGATTTGTTAATATTAAAACTGAGAAAGATAAAATTAAAAAATGCCATAAACGAGTGCATCTATATGCATCAGAACATACAAATATTGTAGAAGTATTTCAAAGAACAAGTTTGAAAAAAAGAAAAGACTTATAATATTTCGTTGAAAACCAATCAATTTCCTACAGTTTAACATCCTGAGAGCAAGTTTACTGGTGATGGGAAAAAGTAGTAGAAATTGTGACATTTTGAGAATTCTACCATGCAAAAATGTTTTTGAGATCTTGGGGCGTTGTATTATTTTACAACACTGTTTCTATTTCAGCCGTATGTGATAGAAATATTGCTATTTTTGCACAGCATGCGAAAATACAACACGTGTTGTAAAAAAGCTAGAAGGCCACAGATCTTAAAAATGTTTTTGCATGGCAAAATTTTCAAAATGTGCCGTTGGTGTCAAAATTTCTACCACTTTTTCCCAACACCAATGAACTTGCTCTGACTGTTATTATTTTTATATCTAGAAATTTCATCTAACCAAGATTATTTTCCAAGATATACACATATGAATATAACTCCCTGTTACATTAACTTGGATAGAACCAATTATAACACGGATATTCCAAACACTAAATAAAAAAATCAAAATATCAATGAGATATTCTGAAAATTCAAATCACTAATTTTCCCAGGCGTTTACAGTTTTTTATGTTTCAGAATGACATTAATTTGAATGAAATAAAAAATTCTAAAGATAAACATTGCTGATCCATAATTTAACAGATGAAAATTTAGAAATATGGACTACAAGTCTTAAAAAAATTAAGCGTATGGGGACTCACCGACCAAATATTTTAATTTTGCCTGAAAATGGCTCAAAAAAGGCTAAATTTTCCATTTCTAAAAAAATGAGCTACTGTTTTTTTTTTATTTTAAACATCTTCTAAAAACATACCATGTAATAGAAGCTTGTAGCAGCCTGGTCAATGATAAGATTCAAATCTAGGCTTACATACACTGCTGGAAATAAGTCTATGACACTTTCATTGTTCGGATGAAATTAACGATGTTTTAACATTCTCTCTCCCCTTTATGGAAGAAGAGTTGAGTATAGAAAATTTCATGCTTTTAGATAGAGGACATTTCCCATAATCTATCTACTTAAAAAATTTGCAAATATTACCAACATTTTAGAGTAACAGTAAATTCAAATGAACACGATGTAGCATGTGTCAAATTCTTTTGTTCATTATTATATGTATGTAGCTGTAGTAATTCGGCTAGATTTATTTGAACACGGCTATTTAACTATAACTCTACAAAAGTTCATGTCTGGGGTTGTTGGTTATAAATTAGAGCAATCGTCACTTATGCCTTTTAAATTTGAATTTAGGTTCTTAATAGTTAAAACCTGAATTTTCCAACCCAGGTTAAGATAAGAAGATTCGTATTCTTAAGTTTTGAATTGCGAAAGAGAATGAAAAGCAGGTTTCTATTTATGAAGGTTATCATCCATACAAAGTAAATGAATGAGGATAATAAACATATAAAGTCTTGCTTAGATTTGTAATGCGAGGTCATATTTACATCTTAACTTGAAAACACTAACCATAAAAAATACATGATAAAAATTCACAATTAAAATTGTTAAAATTCTACTTGTTTATATAATCATATTGAGCTGATATGTACACTCAGGCAAAATCTTATTATAATTTTCATAAGATACGTCTTATGAACCCCTTTTTGCGTCCAAACTAAGTTTTCATAAAAGTCTTATGAAATTCTTTCAATTTTCATACGAAGTTCTTATGAAAAATAGAAGAAACGGCATTGTAGAAGATCGGCTTGAGATATAGCTCAGTTGGCAAGTCTGTTGTCTTCTGAGCCGATGTCCGCGAGTTCGAGCCCAAGAGTAAACATCGAACACAGTTGTACCGGATAAGTTTTTCAATAACGATCCGCCAACTGCAACGTTGATAAAGTCGCGAATGCCATAAAGATGGTAAAACGACTATAATCGAAACAAAAAAAAAAGGCATTGTAGAAAAATATGAACACATTCATTCCTTCAGTCGTTTTTTAGTCGTCAAACGAATTTGTGGAATAATTAGTTATATTCTTTTAAATGGTAAGTTCGAGTTAAAGTTTATTTTTGTAATCGTTAAACATTTGTAAAGGTAAACTCTAATTTGTTTTTTGTTTACTTTTCAGCACGTTGACCGGGGAAGAATCCAAGGTCAAAATACCGTATGCGGCCGAACAAATTCATTGGAACCGGGAATTGATGTGCTGCTGATGGTGACCATAATGTATGAAGTTTCAAACAAATTAGCCGAACAATAAAATAAATAAATTTTTAACATCAATTGTTTTGAATTATTCTCATCAAACGTGACATTTCCTGTTTTTATAAGACCCTCTTATGAAAAGCCACAACCTCTCATTGAAACAGGTGTTCATCTGCAGAGTTCATTTGCGTCATAAGATAATCTTATGAATTTCATTGATTTTTCTTATGGCACCGCTTCATAAGAGAATCTTATGGCATGTATAATAGTATTTTTCTGAGTGTAGTTTAAAAATTCAAATCAGGAGCTAAAATTTGGAACCTAAATTTGAAATCTGCTTACAAGGTTTTAAACTATTATTCTCATTCAAAATTGAAAAATCTCTCAAACCATTCTTTATCACATCTCAAAATCCAGCAATATGATGAACCACTGGCCTGATTTGAAGGCTGTTGTCAAGGTTATAAGTAAAGATTACATTCTCGATTCACCTTATTTAAAAAAAATGATTCAAAATGTTTAACACTCTGCTTAAAGTGATACAACTCGTGTGGTGTCTACATATCGTCAATGGTATAAGTCCAATATGGAATTATGTTCGTCAAGTTATGTCGTGAGACGCAATACTATGTGAATAAAAAATAAAAGTCCAATATTTGTTCGTTTAGTGAAAACTTACATAAATATAAACAAACCTATGTTTTTAATAATGAAAAAAGAAAATCGAAAAAATCTACAAAAATATACTTCATTATTAAAGTGCAAAAACTAAACTTTGGTAGAATTTTTTAGTGAAAATTGTAGAAAAGTGAAACAAAATTCCCTCAAGTCACAAAATTTTGACGTTAAATAATTTTTATGTACATATAACTCCGATATGTACTACGATAGAGACAGGTGATATTCAAAATAACTTACAAAATACGCTTCATAACTTTCGAAAACCTTTTTAAAACCTGAATTTGTCTAATGATACCATAAAAAGCTACTAGCTGCATTCCGGTACAATTTGTTATGTTAACCTTTCTTCTAGTCATAAGGAATGTAACTGTAGTTGTATCTCCCTTAATGCACTTGACGGGGTTTCTCAAAATAAAAAGCGCTTCCATATTTGGATTCCATAGAAACAGTCAACTTGTACATTTATTTGTGATATTTACATTTCTTAACGATTATTATAAAAATATAATAACATTCGAGTGTCATTTCTTTATTTCATGGTAAGCTAAGGTTGCCAGATTGCCCGGTTTTATCCGGGTTTGCCCGATTATTTAATGAAAAAAAAATTGGGAAAAGTCCGGCCCGGCCCGGTTGTCCGAATTTCATTGACAAATGCCCGGATTTTGCTGCTTTTTTATGTAAATCAAACAAAAAATACAAATTGTGCTGTAAATTTTCTTTCATCGATGACTCTAAAACAAAATTTTTTGAGCAAGTTTTATAAAAATATTCATGAAAGGTTTTTTTTTTTTTTTGGGAAGCGAGTAGGCCTTGGTCGAGTGCGGTCGCGTTTATTTTCTCTGCGTTCAATTTTTTCGTTTTTCTGTCCTTTTCGAGGAAAAGTTTTGATTTTACAAACAAATCATCAGTGTACAAATGTTTCAAAGGATACAACAAAGAAATCATTGCTGATAACAGAAAAAATCAAGTGCTAAATTAGAAATCCCTTTTTTCACTTGTTATCGTTGCTCAGTGCGGTTCCTCCGGGAAGTTTTTTGCACGGGCTGGATGACGAAGAAAGTTTAATTTTGATGGTGCAGAATTGTTGAAAATGGAGAAAGGAGTTGGGTGGGATAGCGAACGGGAAAGTTTTGTTTCCTTTTTTTCGATACGTGAGAGAGTGGTCTTTTTAGTGCTACATTGGGAATGATAAAAATATGTTCAGGTCTCTTATGAATGTGAAGTGAGAATATAAGTTGATACGAACAGGAAAAAGGTGATCCTGTTTGTCGTGAGCTGAACAAAATCTCTTCCACCCAATATGCTCAAGCAGGATAGTGAAATCATCTTTAGTTAATAAAGTTATTGAGAAATGAGCTCATAAAAAGTGACAAAATTTTTGAAACCGAATGAAGTCAGCACCAAGTGCGGAAACTAGCAGAAAACTGGTGAGGACGTTCTTATTATTTTTTTCTTTCGTTCCAATTATTCATTGTTGAATTTCTAAATGGGCTGGCATGCTTCGAATGAAAAATTTCATTTATATATTTTCAATTACAATTACCAACAGTCGTTTGCGTTTAATCGCAGCACTCACTGACTTTTTAAAATTCGCCTACGGCTGGCGTAATATAGCACTTAGTTCGGGGGTGGATTCAATTGCTAGGGGTAGGTAGGTGGTTTCTTAATTCTGTCACTTGCGAATCTATTGTACAAATTAAATTGTTTTTACTTTGGATAATATAAAAGAATACATGAATTTTTCTAATACTTGGGTAATTTTGTTTCGAAAAAGTATGATCAAAAAAACACTTTGAAATTGATCCAATGATATGAATCGTATAACATCGCATATTTTTAAATGTCCAGTTTTGTATGAATACATTATTAGTGTTTTCTTTGATAACTAGATTCGCATTTAAATGTTTTTGATCCACTAATAAGGTTAATTTTTATTTGATGAGAACTTTCAAAGGTAATTTGATGTACTATTTTGAATACAGTTAAAATTTTTGGAAAAACTTTCCGAGCTCTAAACAGACCTCGGAGGGTTTTATGTACTACTAATGATTTCTGTTTCTCTTTTTTATTTTCAAGAGCGAGTAAAGGCGCTTTAACCTTGGTCGGTGACCAGAAATGATTGTACACTGAAATCCAGAGAGATTTTGGGATTTCCGTGTACAAAATAAATCATTTCCAACCCTTTCGAATGGCCCTAGCTATTGGCGAAGTTCCTTTACATGACGCATGGTTTCTTCATCACGGAGCATTTTTCTTAGCATGCTTCCAACGATACTGCCCAATTGAAACGTATGGTACTGGTGGTCCACGTTTCTTCCTGTTCCTGTGTTCCAGATGTCTCTGCGTTCTCTGCTCCATGGTAGGCCCAACCAATTCATGTTTTTGATCATTTTAATGTTTTTATGTTAAAATTATTAAAAATATGGACAAAGACAAGAAGAATGATAAGACACTTTTATTATTCTTTGGGACTCAGACATAAGTTCTGGCTGTGGAAGTACGATTAGTGAGTGATTAGTGAATATTCATGAAAGGTTTTTTGGAAGCATATAACACGATTTAAAATCTGTCGACAAGTTTTGATGAAGAATTTTTTTTTCTTAATTTTTGTTGAATAAGTTCTGGGTTTTGACAAAATTTGCCTGGATATTGCCCGGATTTTTGGTCGTCAATTTTAAAATCAAATGCCCGGATTTGCCAGGTTTTAACCTAAAATAGCCCGGTTTGTTCGGATCGTATACCTGCTGAAAAAAATCTGGCAACCTTATGGTAAGCAGATTTTAAACAGCATATTTGTTAGATTTGGTTTCGAACCCCGGTTGTATCGAAACACGATAATAATAATAAACTAAGAATGCTACGCATTGATAGATCCGTTCTCAGTTAGACCCTAATCTGCTCTTGAGTGTCAATATGACACTATTGGAAGTTGGCTTGTAACTTTCTTCCAGTGCATCCAAATAAAAAAAATCTTCGGAGAGCCTAAATGAATTCTTAGAATTCTTAAAACCCTGAAAGCCCAGAAAAAACTCCCTAATCAGACCTTGAGTGTAAATTTTACGCTCCGCTATATTTCTTTTGTTTTTCAATCGATTTTCACATAATTTATAGTTTTGGAAACCACGTAACGTAACTCCAATATGTTTCTCAGACATTATTCACTTACAACACGTCAGTTTTCCGCTATTCAAAATCTAAAAAAAAAAACCGTAAAAACAAGCTTCGGGAACAAGATAGTAGATAAGCTACGAAAGCCTCAAAATCATTTCACTTAGTGTTCAAGAAAGCTGAAGTCATAAGCTATACGTTGCACATAAGGATATGCTGTTTTGTAATTTTTTTAAACCATGACCACAACCACCGTAAAAAAGGTGTTAAAAACGTACTTTTCAATCAATGAACCGTCAAAATTGTTTAAGTCACACCAAAGAAATTTTGAATAGAAGATTGAAAAGTTGTCTTAATTTGACACACTTTCCCATCTTTATAGATTTTTAAAGTACAAAAAAGAAAATTTTTAACGAATTTTCAAAAGTAACTGTTTTTCAAATTTTTCTCCAATTTGCAATGTTATCAGGTTTTTAAGAATTATTTTTGCAATAAATTTATATATTCATAAGAAAGAAAATTTGATACCGATTCAAGTGGTGTTTTTACATAAGAGCTGCTAACGATATTTTGCGCTAACTTATGAATATTCAGATAGTATTAAACATTCTTATTTTTCATATTTTTGTAAAGTATTGCTGCACTTATATAACTTTATATAACAACCCCACCAGAATCAGCATATAATTTCCTTTCTGGTGAATAAAAAATTATTGTGAAAATCTTGCGTGAATATACTTAAAATCCAGTGCAAAGTTGAATTTAAGTCTTAAAAGAGAAATTACAAATTGACAAAAGGTTCGAATATCAGCTACCTTTGAAAATTCGTCAAAAATTCTGTGTTTCGTATATTGACAATCTAAAGATACAAAAATGTGCCAAGTTTCGTCAACTTTTCAATCTATTATTCAAAATATATTTGGTGTGACTTAAACAATTTTGACGATTCATTGAAAATTCAAAAGAACGATTTTAAAGCTTTTGTGGGCATGATCTTTAAAATAAATCAAGAAAATATATCTTTATGTGCAACGTATGGCTTCTTACTTCAGCTTTCTTGGAAGCTACAGTACCGTTCATAATTGTACAGAAATTGGAAGCTCGCCCTCTGTCATTTTGACTTTGAACTTCCATAACTTTTTTCTCAGATGATATTTTTTGATCAAATTTTTTGCGTATCGTAAATCAACTATCACACTATCATATCACGAAATTTAAGTTTTCTAAAGATTGTGTAGCCAGAGATAGATTATTTCTACAAAAATCGGCCTTTTCGGACTTTTACCATTGCAATATCTCAGAAACTACGCAACACTTTTTATTGAAATTTTGCAGAGTGATTGTTGAAATATTAAGTTAACATGTCTGAATTTTGAAAAGTTCAATCGATGAGATCAAAAGCTACGCGATGTACAATATTTCAGGCATGAATTTAAAATTTCTATAGAATTTTGGACGAATGTTTCCATAGGAGAATCATATTTTATGTTCCACAACAAGCAAATCTGTTTCAATAAAAAAAACCTAAAACAATTTTGTAAGATTCTGATTTCAAAACACAAATGGATCATTTATTCATTTTTTTATGTTCATTGCTTCTGTCAGACATTATTTGACTGATTTGTGGATGGAAAAGATATTATTCTCATGAATTTTATAGAAATCGTATTTTTCGGTTCATGCCTGAAATATTGTTCATCGCGTAACTTTTGATATCCTGGATAAAACTTCAGACATGTTAAGTTTATATTTCAACAATGGCTCTGCAAAATTTCAATAAAAAGCGTTACGTAGTTTCTGAGATATTGCAGTTTGAATAGTAAAAGTCCAAAAAGGGCTATTTTTGTAGAATTACTCTATCTCTGGCCACACAATCTTTAGAAAACTCAAATTTCGTGATATGATAGTGTGACAGTTGATCTATCTTACGCAGAAAATTTCATCAAAAAATATCATCAGAGAAAAAAAAATTATGGAAGTTCAAAGCCAAAGTGGCAGTGCGCCTGCTTCCAATTTCTATACAATTATGAACGGTACTGTAAGTGTAATTTTTATTAAGCTTTCCATATCTGATATACAGTCTTTTTCCGAAGCATTTTTTCGGATTTTTAATTGTAGACTTTGAATAACGGAAAATTGAAGAGTTGTAGGTAAATAATCTGAAAAAAATATTTGAGCTACATCACGAGGTTTCCAAAACTATAAATCATGTAAAAATCGGTTGAGAAAAAAGAGAGAGAAATTAGTTTCAGTTAGGAGTGTCAAATTGACACTCCAGAGACTGTAACGGGTAGAAATTTCTGGATGAGGGTTAAAGGAGATAAACCAGTTGTTACACCAGTATGACTTCAACATAGACAGGTGTCAAATTATAATGATATCGCACCAGACAATCCGCAGAATATTGATCCTAAGATCTTCAATAGCAAACAAGGTTGTTGACGTTGAATGTTTTTCCGTTGACACTACATGATCTTTTCTCTCAATAATAACAAAATTTGTTAAATAAAGAAAGATTCATACATATGTACTGTAATATAATATGTTTAATAAACAGATTCCATTTGGGATAATTTTTTAAAATTCCTAAACCCTGGGGTCTTGAAAGCTTCGTTTCGGTTCAAAATTCATCCATAGTTTTTGGCAGAATTTTAAAGTAATTTTAACATGAGTGAATTTCAACTTTTATGTTTGTAAGGAAAAATTCAATATTTTGTTCCGGAAAATCAATATTATTTTTGTTTTTACTGTGGAACCGAGACTACAAATGGGCTTTGTGCCAAAATATAAATACAAACTCTAAAGAAAATTTTCTATTGAACAACTTAGTCGAAGACTGTAACTTCGTATCTTATCAGGCAAAAAAGTTATTAGGTGTAATAACTGCGAATAAGCGTATATCTTTTGGTATAGAAAATCATTCAATTCAACTGACATCACTGCTTTTGCCTAGCGAGGTATTAAATGACTACTTTTCACCTAGGCGCCAAAACACCACAGGATTTTGAATTGTTGTTTATGCATCGTTTGATTGAAACAACCCTACAATGATGATTTTAAATCTTAAAATCCTCTCTCGCGTTCAATCGATTCATTGCCAACCGAACGCATGCTGCGTGTTCCGAATGCTAATGCTGCCCTTGCGTGCAACATTTTTGAGAGGTCGGAGAAAAAAATTCCCGGAAGATGTAATCACTCGTCAAATGACTCGAGAATCAGCTGAAATTAGCTGATGTTTCACCGAGTGAAGCGTAGGAAAAAAAATGACAAAACACTCAACAATGTTGTTGAAAAATGCGTACTACCGACTAAGTCAAACCTCAACCGACAAAAACTTGCTCAGGAATGTGCATACTTTATCAACGTCGTTGTAGCTCCCCCTCATAATAATTACGTGCGATACACACGATGAACTTGGATTAGTCGGATTTCACTCAGTGGCTGCGGCCAGCAATCATTGCTCTGCGGCCTAGGTCAGATTAACTTAACCAGACTCATTTGTTGCAGCAGCCCGAGAAAAACATATCCGAGAATTGAGAACAGCAGCTGAGGAACAACAGAACGTGATACCTTAAATGTGTGGTCGCGCGATCTTTTTCTTGTGATCAGTGACTACTCGTGGCGGGCGCGTAAACGAAAAGTAAAAGTTGATTTCAAGTTCTACCAGATCAAGAGCTGCAAGTTTTGGTGGTCACCGGCCTCTAGGTTGTGTATTATTTAGTGTTTGTGGTTAGTCGTTGTCGTTGTAGTCGCCTGAAGCCATCAGAGGTCGTTGACGAAGGTCGTCACCAGGCATGGTTGTTCGTCTGTTTTTTTTTGTTTAGTTGTTGTTGTTGTCTCTGAGAATCACGACTTGATGCCCAATGAACAATTCCGAGCTGTTGTGCAATTGCACGTTGTAAAGGCTGTTCAATAAACATCAAAACACACCAAATAAAGAACTTCGGCTCGAGTTGAGTATAGACCTCTCTCCTCACACACGGCTAGGCCAATGAATCCAGCAGCAGATCCCCTTGGAAAGTGAAAGGATCTGGAGGGATCAACTAAGCAGAAGGTGCCATCCGTCAAGATCGTGAAGATCGGCCCGAGAACGGTATTTCTTTCTTGAAAATGCGAACCTGTTTTTCCTGTCACTTGTGTTCCCTTCGATAATGTGTTCCAGACATGTTCTAGGTCAGGTTGATACTTCCTGTTCCTATTCCAAACCTGTAGCCTCTCGAGAAACAAGAACTTTATTCTTTGTTTATTCTTTCCAATTCGTGAAATTGTCCTCGAAGACGTTCTATCACCCAACGGCTATCAGCCATCGGGAGCCATTGTGTAGAAATATTTGAAATTCCAATCAATTTCAAACGCCTCAAACGGTTGCAAAGACAAAGACCAGCGCAGCCCGATTAGCATTTCTCGGCTTGGCGTAACTTCCTTTGACATCGGGATTAAGATATTCAAACCGATTCGTCGATTACCAATTCCAAATTCCAATTTATGAAACCCTTTCCGAGGCAGCAGGGTTGCACAAAGTCAATCCACTGAGCTGCGGTCAGTGAATTGTAATTCTGGATTACATTAGCCTTTGGGCCGTGTGCGGTGCGCCACCTCGCGAAGATCGTGAACCCACCAAATTGCTTATGCAAGTGAATTTTTAGCACCGTTTGTTTTGAAGTCTTTTTTCTGTACCTTTGTTTGCTTTTTTGCACATTGAACCGGAAAAGTGGGTTAACTTTAAGCGTTGAACTAGCTTCTTGTTGACGCTAGCGACAGGTCTCGGCTCGGAATTCCATTCGGAATAATTAAACTTTGGCTCACGCCTGAGTTCTATGCGCACCTGTTCCTAGGATAGGAGCTTAAGCCTGGGTGCTTTACTTTGTAAAATAATAACAACGATTTAACGTTTGTATTTTTAATCAGATTAATCAGATTTGTGAAATTAAAAATTGGAGAAATGTTTCTATATACATCTTTCATGTTTTTTTTCGACGGATTCAAAATTAATACAGAATACAGATACCCGTTTGTGATGTGAGAATTTTAAGAACGTTTGGGAAGATGTCTGCCAGTTGTTAAGATTATTCTGCTTAGTTTTCTTGAAATTGTGGAATTTCATTTCTTTAAAGCAATCGTCTTTGAAATTAGAAGAACTGAGTTAAATCTGAATGTTCTTGCAGGATTGTTCGATTTTACAAAATTTGGGAAAGTCCTGTTCAACCCGTTTTTTTTAAGTTTTGCACGGAATTCTTAGTCAACTAAGATTTTATTGAATGATAAAACTCATTGAAAACTTCGATGAAATTTCGTTCCTCTCTAAAAAGATTTCTACAGTAAAATAGCTTACAAAAAATTTAACTTAGTGATTTTTGCTTACATTCGCCGCTCTACTTTCGTTTTTAAAAATATTTTATCACTGGATTTGAATATGAGGCCCTTGGAGCCAAAGGGGTATAAGTGACAACATGAAAAAAAATGAGATAACCATCTAGAACGAATCCTTGACTATCAATCATCATATGCTATTTTAATCATAATTTTATTCCATTATTTTGTTATGTTTAGATCTCGTTGAAAAAATCCTGCTAACTGAAATTTACTTTTCGTTTGGAGCCAAAGGGGTATAAGTGCTGCACTTATACCCCTTTGCCTCCAAAGTCCATTAAACTGTTGTACTTATACCCCTTTGCCACCAACCCTAACTTGATTTCAAGAAAGTAAAGTTTTTTCATCGGGACCAAAAAATTTTAAAATAAATGTTATTCACTTTTCTTTTGAATAGCTGATGATGTTTCAAAATTTACCATCAACTGTGATTCATCTGATTGCATTTAGTGATAATTCTAGTAGAAAATTAAATTAATATATTTAATTATTTTTTTCTATTTCAATAACAAATTAGCGGATCACAAACTCCTGATTTCTGGATATTTGAAGTGTGTCACGGATTAAAGGCTTATAAAGTACAAAAAAAATGTATTTGTACGAGATAATTGGGTTAATATTGAAGCATCTATCGTTAATTTACTGTAAAAAAACCAACTCAGAGTGGCCGCAAGTCCCATTCCAATACCCAATTGATTAGGCAAAGACGTACAAAACATGTGGTGATTGGAATTTAGTAGAAAATACCTTTCACGAATTATTATAAATTAATCCTGATGAAAAAATGTTGTTTGGAGAGATTTACTAGAAGTTGTCAAGACCAGGTCGATCTTCAGCCATGAAATCTCTTAACCTACTGTACCAGAGTATATTTCTAATCAAAACAACAAAAAATATATTTATACAAAAACTAATTGACTCTTGTAGCAATGAATATTTATGGTTTCTTACCCATATCAACAAGATCAAAAACCTGGATGTGAAAATTTGTTGGTGGCAAAGGGGTATAAGTGAATTTATTTGGTGGCAAAGGGGTATAAGTGCATGTGTTTGGAGCCAAAGGGGTATAAGTGAAAAATTTAAAAAATATGTGTCGCCTGTATAAACGTCAAATAAACGTTGTTTTTTTGGGAAAATGTTGTAAAATGCTTTGTTTTTATTTATGAAAATCATTCACATGAAAAAAATTCATAAAAAATATCTATGGAATTTACTGGAACACAACGAAGTTCAAGTGCTTTTTTCTCGAAATCAGCTTTTATGCACTTATACCCCTTTGGCTCTAAGGGCCTCATATGGAATTGGACACACTATCGCTACTCCTGAAATCTCTACTAAATCTATTGTACATGGTTGGGCCTGTTGTGGCTAGTCTTCATTCTAATACTCTTGTTGATGATATTTCTACGTATAATCTATCGATAAAACGGGTGTTATGATTATGCCTAACATATTGTGCCTCGGAATCGTGATGGATGTTTCTTGTTTTTAAAATTCGGTGCATAAGTGTATATAATAAGTAAGGTTTGGTAGTCTCGTAAACAGCTTAATGGAAGGACGATACTATGGTCTGGCATTCTATACAATTTTATGGTAGGGTACATGTATGGAAGTTTGAAAATTGCTTTTATACACCGATTTTGTTGTACTTTTAAGGTTGACAAGTTAGAAATATGTGTGTGCCCCACGCACTAATGGCATACGTATATCGGCTATGCACAAAGCTGAAGTAATGTTTCAGTAGGACATGCCTTGGTATACAGTATCAAAATTTGTGAATAATTTCACATATGGGAGCACAGTTTTTGATATGTGTGGTTTTCATGATAACCGATTGTCTAGATACACATCTAGGTACTTAAAGCTTGAAACTTCCTCGATTTCGTTATGTTTATATACTAGAGGCAAATGTGGCGGTAATTTGGTTTAGATTCCACGAAAGATAATAAATTTCGTTTTGGTGACGTTCAGAATTAGCTAATTAATTTCAAGATATTTATCTACATGTTTTAGGTCTCTCTCCATTTCTCTTATCGTTGTTTCTACGTGCTAATTTGTTTCATCTGCAAAGAGCTTGGGAGTACCAAACAGAGGAAGTCATCGTAGATCGTTTGTTTGAGCAAATTTTATAAAAGTAATCATCAAAGGTTTTATGGAAGCCTGAAAATCTGGTTAGTTTAAATCAAAAAAAGTTGAGTAACTCCTAGGTTTGGACCAAATTTGCCCGGATTTTGCCCTGGTGTTTGGTCGACAATATCAGAATCAAATGGCCGGAATTTGCCAGGTTTTTAGATAAATTAGCTCGGAGTTGATTGGCCTGGATGCGTGCTGAAAATTTTCTGGCAAGCTTATTCTATTGAAGGCTTTTACAGTATTTTTTTTGTACAGACCTTTTAGTCTATCAGCTATTAATGATTTTATTTTTTTTACACAACTTAGGCGCCTCAAATGCTGTCTTCCTGTGCAAAAAATTTAAGTTTCCTTTTCAAAACGTTTTAATATGAAAACTAACAACTCAACAATTAGTTTTCGGTAAAAAAAAAAGATTTCAGTATTTACCTTTATTTTGAACCTTAAACCAAATCTTATTATGGCTAAAGTCATGACTCAGAGATAGAACACTTGCTTTCCTAATTGATGACCGTGAGCAGAGATGCCAATGTGCTTGATTTTTCAGGATTTGCCTGATTTTTGATGGTTCAGCCTGATAACCTGAGAAGCCTCGTTTTTTCACAGATTTTTGGAAATAAGCCTGATTTTGCCTGATTTTTTTTATTTTCACAGAAAATAATTTCATATCCGCTCAAAACATAAAAATTAAGTGCTTGCTCGTCGTCACTTAAACCTTGAACTCAAGCATTCCACTCTCTGTTGGATTCAAATCTTTTCTCAATGTTATGTGACTGGTTTTAGAAGATTTTTGCGTTCTGAATTTGAATTTTTTGTCAAATTTCGTCTATCGCATGCAGTTTGCTGATAAGAAGTTTGAAAAGAACAGTTTTTTGACAAAACAGTCAATGATATCTTCTTTTTACTTCTTTGTTGAAGACTGCAAAGCGTTTTAAATACCTACTTCGAAAAATATCTATAATTCATTTTGGTTTGAAATTTTATTGGAGTTCCATTTTAACAGAACGGGGAAAATAAAAAAAATAAACAAAATTTCTATATCTTCAAAGTCAAAATTACTTACAGTCTTCAGGAAACTTGGCTATTAGGTTAAAACTTTAATTATTAAAATCATCAGTTTTGCCGAAAAAGTGCACAAATTTCTTAAAAGAATTTTTATCTACTTTCAAATGTTATTTCGAAAATCAAAACTGATTGAAAAAAAACATAATTGCATATCTAATTGAATTGCGTCTCCAAATTAGTCAAAGCCTATTTTCAAGATTTTGGTACCTCGAAAAAATTGGAATATTAGTGCCTTGTGATATCGTATCTTTATCTGAGTCAATTTGACATTTCAAAAATATATGCAGGTTTATATGTAACAGTAGGTTAAATTTCATTCAAACTTCAATATTTATCTTATAAATTGCGAAACTCCTTATAAAAAGCTGGGCGTTTTATGGAAAAACATATCATGTTTTCGCGCATCAATCAGCCAATTGCATAATGTTCAAAATAATAAGTATAGAAACGGAATGAATGATTGATTTGTTTTTCAAAGTCAGCAACTTGAACAAATTTACTTTTTATAAAAATTAATTGATTAGAAGATAAATGATTGGAGATTGAGATTGGAGAAATATGGTTGTCGTATGCAAACATTCGTTCACATTTCTATAGAAATTGGATTTTTTTTTATCAACTTTAAAGAACTGTTCATGCGTATTTGATATGAAAACTTTTTAAATATGACACATTAAAGCTTAACTTTGCGAGAACTACTATGAATAATTTTGCAAAAAGCTTTGGTTAATATCATAAACTAGCTGATCCCGTACGAACTTCGTTTCGCTTTAAATCATTGGTACGTCAAAATGAGTTGAGAAAATGAATACGAAACATTCTTTCAACAATTTTGGGGAAAAAATTCAACAGTGTTTAAAGTCGCTATTATTACTATTACTTGAAATTCAAATTAAACGGTTGATTGGATTTTTATTAAAATTTATGAGAGTGTTTTCTTCTCGATCGGTTGCAAAATCTAGACATTATGGCAGAAACATGTCCTATTTGTTTATGTGCACGACTCTTTTGCTTGACCTTAACACTTAAATTGGTATCAATTAACTGCCTCGAACAAAATTATTGCACAAAACACTTAACTTTCAATGAAACCCTCTTTTTCTGTCCCGTGGCCCGAAATTCGATAATTAAAACCAATTTTACATTCCTCACAACTTTCTTGTGCCATTTTTTTTTTTCAAATTATATGTAAAATAACGTCAGGAACTTGAAAACAGTGAACAGTGAATATAGACGCCCCTTTCGCCGACCCTTGACACGGAACATGCTACCTG
Source organism: Uranotaenia lowii (assembly GCF_029784155.1). Classification (NCBI taxonomy): domain Eukaryota; kingdom Metazoa; phylum Arthropoda; class Insecta; order Diptera; family Culicidae; genus Uranotaenia; species Uranotaenia lowii. The sequence goes on from NC_073693.1 coordinate 162,885,862, forward strand.
GAGTCAATTGCTCATAGTTTATAACCCTCATCTGAACATTTTCATCTCAATCCGATGCATGATCACGACAATATCGCGAAAACAGTGAGCAACTAACATGGACGGCCTTTTTTTACCACGATTCAAAACTTGACTCCTAAAATCAGTTATCTTTTCTGTTAAACTCCCATGTGTCAATTTTCATTATAATTCTATGCTCAATCAAGAGAATATCGTAAAAACAGTGAACAGATAATAACCCCTTTTGCCGACCCCTGAGTCAAGATTTGAAACCTGAAAGCAAAACAGCGTCCCTCAAAACTCCTATGCGGAAATTTTCATTTCAATCCAATGAAGAATAACGTCAAAATCGTAAAACATTCAAGTTGGGTATGGACGACTCCTTCAGCCGACTTCTGATCCGCAATTCGAAACTTGAAATCGATTGCTCGTCCCTCAAAACACTCATGTGCTAATTTTCATCACAATCCGATGTATAATAACGTCAATATCGCAAAAACATTTATCAGTGAATATGGACGACCCCTTTGGCCGACCCCTGACCCTAAATTTGATAACTGTAATTGGTTGCTCGTCTCTCAAAACACTCATGTGCAAATTTTCATTACAATCCGACGGAAAATAACGTCAATAACGTGAAAACAATATTTGTCTTGTATGGACGACCCCCTTCAGAAGGGGTCGTCCAAAAATCTAAAAACATTTTTCATCATTCCTGGTCCTAATGAGCATCCATGCCAAATTTCAGATCTCTAGCTCTTAAGGCGGCTGAGTCTATAGAGGACAAACAAACAAACAAACATACAGATAATTGCTTTTTATATTGTATATAGATATTACAAAACAAGGCCGAAAAGGTAAATTTTCAAACAACAGCCAAATCACATATCACATATTTTAAAAACGCTATATTTCGTCAATCAAACGTGTAAAAGCTGGTCTTTGATAGGAAATATGAATAAAAGGCATGAAAACAAAAAATATCGCGTTCAAAGGTTGAAGTGACAGTGAGTATGTAGCTAAGTTAAAAGAATTATAAACGGTACTGTATATCAGTTCCACAACATTTTACAACGGTGATAATAAGGCTATGATCATTTAGTATCCGGGCACTTCATTTCGGTGATAGCTAGGTTACTAGAGCTCGGATATGCAAAATTTTAGCAGTGTTGTGTTGGTTATGAAAAGGACTATCTTGCCTATTTTTTCACATTTTTACGTTAACGTGTGTTTGAGATATTTACGGTGCAAAAAGCCATGGTAAAAAAAGTTTTGCACAAATTTGCTCCTTTTACGCATTTTGCGCCTCGGAAATTCATTATTTTTGACTTGAAAACTCATGAACTGTTTATTTTTTTCTGAATTTTTTTTTGGTCTAGATGGTTGAGAGGTATAAGGAGCCACTCTAGGATGCTTACGAAATTCAAACCAAGCATCGGAGTGGAACCCTTGATCTCAACTATAGTAACAAGTTTATGGTTATTGGGGACAACTGAATGCAGACCTCTTAACTATGCAGTTAATCCGTTTCCGACAGGCAAAAAGTGTTTCCTGTCAAGTGGACACCCAGGAATTAACAAAAACTAGCAGTTCGATAGATCGCAATCTGTGCAACCGGGTTTTACGCAATGTGACAGATGTGTTCGGATGAACTAAGAAATTTATGTTAAACCCGAATTTAAGAGGTCAAATTCTTCGAGATGCCTACTCATGAAAAGGTTCCAACCAGATTCCAATTGGTATTTACAGATGAATTGTGTAAAATATCATGATTTTGAAAAGGTTTAGCTTCTGTGGTAAAAATAATAGATCAATACATGGCTGAAAAAAGTGTGCAAAAACAAAAATTATATTTTATCATAAAGTTAGAGTATTTTTTGTCATCAACGATAATTTATTTTTTTAATATTTTTACATTAAATGTCATAATAACACCTTCATTTCTTCCATGGAAAGTTTTTCGATTAAATGAATAGTTTTCAAAATACAGACATTTGAAACTGCCCGGATACTAAATGATCATATCCTTAATAGGGAATTTTGGAAAAAAATGGCAAGCCTGGCCGTGAGTGCGAGCCCACTGAAAACAAATTGAGCACAGTTTTACAGGATGTGATTTAAATGAATGTCCCCAATAAATGCTTCTTTAATGAAAGTCACAAATGACACAATGATGTTAAAGTGACTAAATTCGGAATAGAAACTGAAAATCTAAATATGGATATAAGATTGAGCATTCGAGTTTAGTACAAAACCCCAAATTTATATTGATTTCAAATTAAAATTCTGAATCCAAACATTATCGAATCCGTGTTCAAAAATAATCTGTCAAACAATCTCATATTTTATTCTTAAGCCCAAAAAGAGGTTCTAGAATCATAGTTTCTACGGCTAAGCTACCGAAACGGTTTTATTATTTATAAAAATATTTTTAAGGTTTTGATAGATATGAAAAAACTTAGATCCTTATAAATTGAAATGAAATGTATGTTAAAATTAAAATAAAAAAAAATCAATAATAATATTTCAAATTCTAAGACAAAACCCGTTCGTATTTTGGCGACATTCAATTTTGGCAACATTCGATTTTGGCAACTTAGGGTTTTTTAACGACATTACCTTATATTTTAAGCTATAACAGAACCAATCTAATTTTTAGACATAACACCATAAATATCTCCTTTTTAGGTTCTCAAATGGTGATTAAATACAAAAACAAAAACCAAAATTTAAAAAAAAATCAAAGTTATGAAAAAATGACAAAAAAGATTTTGGCAACACGCCCGTTCATTTTATGAAGCCGAAATCGAATGTTGTCAAAATCGAACGGGTTTTTTCACAACTTTTCCACAATTATTACAACAAAAAATTATTGTTATTAACATTAACATAATTTTTAGACAATTTTCGACCATTTTCAGTATTTTTCATCATGCTATTGATGCTTTTAGCCAGGCTTCTTCGATTCTCTTGATTTTTGCTCACTTTTTCTCATCTGCTTGTCAATCGCCTAACAGAAACATGCTTTCTTACACTTAAACCGATCAAGCAGCCCACGTTTTGTTGCAAAGCATTTCAAAAACGCAGTCACCCAATTTCATTCTCGAAGGGAGAAATGTTCATCAGCTTCTCAGTTACTGGCTGAGAAATCAACGACCGAACAGAGATGGACGCTTCGGTTGTGGTTTATTTGAGCACTTGCTTTTAAAAACCGATATTGCAAAATTGAATGTTGCCAAAATCGAATGTGGCTTTAATCGAATGTTGCCAAAAACGAAGTTGTGTACAAATAAAAGACTTAAAATGACACAGAATAACTAACAAATATGATGAAAAATTATACAAATAAAAAAAAATTAAAACAAGAAAAGGTATAAACGCATCAGAAACATAATAAGAAAACATAAAAAATACCTAAAAAATGGTCAAAGTTAGACTGAAATTTACGTTGATGATAATAGTAATAGGTTTTTGTAGTAACAAGTGAAAAAAAATGTTCAGAAAAAACCGTTCGGTTTTAGCAACATTACACTTTGGCAACACAAAATATTCGGGCGTGTTGCTAAAATCAAACGGGGTTCGTTCAGGTTCAGGTTGAGGAAAACTACTGAGAATTTTTTAATTATTGAATTTAGCACATACCATTATTGGGAAGATTTTTGAAAATCGATTATTCTTAAATAAAATTTTTCGTGATTCATTATGTAACATATTTTTCAAACTAAATAAATAGCAGTATTTCGGTTTTTCTTATACTCACCCGACAGTTTTTATAACTGTCTTTTGTATATTTCCAATAATCGTGGAATATTGAGATCTTACCTGAAAATAAAAAGAAAACATTTCTTCAGTAAAAGCTTTGAAAAGGTAAAATAATTTCGTATTGAGACAAAGTAGTAAATTGCTTTTAAAAATCGAAATGGTATCGGTCGATACAGTATCAAAATTCTAATTGTTTTGAATGTATATTATTTTAGTACTCAGCACTATAATTGAAAATTACCGTAAGGAAAAGAAAAATTTAATTTTTTTATTTCATTTTTTTTCTGTCGATATTCGTCCGTTTCCGAACCTGATTCAAAGACCGCAAAGTTGCAATAAAATCAATAAATAGCAACGTGAAGATTTATTTTGATGAAGCAAATCTCATGGTTGATTTGGTTAACACGATTATGGTTGAGCGCCAAAAACTACCGTCTTCCTAACGGCAGTCGATTGTGAATTTTAGCAGCTTGTTCGAACCATGTGACGTGCTAGAAAAATCCAGTTAACCTTACTGCTTTCCCTTCTTACATATCCGGAGAAGAGATCATCGATCGAGTTCACCGAAAGTGGACAGTTAAAACTTGTCAAATTTGCACAAACCAGCACACGCACTAAGAGTTTCAGAGGATGTTGCTCCATCTTTCGTGGGTACAATTGTCATGCTGTTGTTGCTGGATTGCAATGTGCCGAGGTGTTTCTGACCTTGGCGGAAATAAAACATCAACAAACTCACTCATATGATACAGTAAGCCTATGTTGACAGAGAGTTATTCTCACTGATGCCAACCAACGGAGCTTTTATTTTATACACTTATGATGTGGCATGTCGAAATGCTTTACAGTTCACCGAAAGATCACCGACTGCATCGACCAACCAACGATCAGAAGTGGCAGTGGGTGATCCTTCTCGAAGCTTCTCTTTCGGAGACTGACAAAAAAAAAACCAGTTGTGTGGAGCGGCGAAATTTGCTAATTTGGATTCGCAAACTCGGAACGGACAATCTATAGCTATCCACGGAGACACCTCGAGATTGGTTGGGGTTTGGAACTGCGCGTTGCTCCGGCACTTTTAGGCAATAGTCGTCGTCGTCGTTGTCTGCGTCGCCTTCGTCTTAAGGCCTTGGAACTTCAGGTGAGACGTGTGTACTGCCCAAAGCTGCCAATTCTAGAGTGCGTGAAGCTTTGACCGAGCCGAAGGTGAGTGGCTTTGCGCAATTTGCCAATTTATTGCGATCGCGATTTCGGGGCAACCCGAATGTCGCTTAGCAGTTGCCTCTAGATTAGGGTTACCATATCCTAAAACGCCAAAAAGAGTACGTTGAAATCATGTTTCAAAATTTTTGGGAGAAACGGAAGAAACCAGTAAATTTAAATTCAAATAGTGACAATTAGTTACTAGTTATGTGACTTACCTGGCAATTATTTCCATTCAAAAAATACTTTTACAAATTGAAAGTTTTCGATTTGAGTTTTTGTCCATTTTCTTGCAGATTTTTAGTGAAAAGTCAAAGGGTCGTTGGATTATTCGGAAAAAAAGATAGAGATAAGAACATCGCAAACATGAGAAAATGTTGCATTTCAAAAAGAGTTCAAATTGCTGTTGTGCTCTTTGCTAGCTGCTTAGGCGCCAATAGCATATTCAAAAGCGCTGAGGCCTGCACTGTTTATTTCGACGCCTGGGAGTTTCGAAGCTTTTGTATTTTACTTTTAGAAAAGTACTGCTGATGAAATAGCAAACTTGTGTTTAAAGGAAAATTTAGATTTTAATCGATTTGTAATGCTTTTTATTGTAATTCATCGTTTGTACGACTCAACAAAGTTAAGAAACCTGAAATACCGTACCATGAATGCATAAAGTGTTGCATTTCTTTCGGACTTCATGAACATATAGGAACAGAAACTTAAGAACTGTAAGAAAAAAGTTCGTTTCTGTGATAAAATGTCTTTCAACAAAAAAAGAGTACATTCTGCAAGATTTTACAAAAAGAAGAGTACGCCAATTTCTCGATCAAAAAAGAGTACATGTACTCTTAAAAGAGTACGTATGGTATCCCTACTCTAGATTTACATACCCCGATAGAAAGAACTTCTAAGTAAGCGCTATCGGCTTTACTGCTTCTATAAAGACACAGCCAACGGCTGTCATTTTAAATTATAAATTTCATCCAACAATGCATACATGTGTGTTGCACAAATCGTGATTCTGCCGGCCGGTTGTGACAAACCGCTTCATCCGGTGCTCGTCTGCCAACACAATTTGATGCAATCCCAGACCGTCTTACATCAGTTGGCGCTCGAATGCTAATATCGAAAGAGTTTGCAGGCTGCAAGCCGTTAAGCTGAGCTGAGCTCTTGCTGCAAAAATGCACACACACACACACACACAAACACAAACAGCATTCAACTCACTCACCTTCGCGCTAGGGTAGCTCATCTTCGGTGAAGCTGCTGCGTGGTGTGGCGGGATCGTTTCGTCGTTGCATATTTCGTTTAATTAGTAACACACAAATCGACACGGATTAAGAGCCTTTTCGTAAGCGATATATGTAGGTAGCTAGCTAGTCTTTCTCTCTCGACTAGTTAGGTAGTTAATAAGCAGCAATTTGATCTTCACAATGAAATTGATCTTTTGAGGAAAACGGCAACACAATTGAGATTAATGATGACACTTAAACTGAATGAAACAGCTTTCGATGTCGATTTCACCTTCTGAAAGGACGTATCAAGGAACTTACTGACCAAAATAATGAATATCTTGCTTTTGCAGAATGCAGACAAATTAATTATAATAACACGATTTTATATCGCCTTTATTAAAGGGTGTTCGGATCAAAAAGTGGTCTACTTTAGTTCGTCGATTTTTTTTTCTTATCATTCATATAAAATAACTGAACACCCCCCATTTTGTAGTTGTGTGTCTGTGTAGAATGATGTTGCTATTTGGCTTTTGACATTAGGTCTTTAGTTTTCAAAATGGTGTCCAGGCAGAGGGAGCTACGAATAAGAATTTTGTACATGAATCGTGAAAATCCAAACTACTCGCACGCAGAAACAGCAAATAGTTGAATGTGGCAAAATCAACCGTCACCAAAGTATTAAAAGTGTTCGGGGAATGTATTTCACAACTAAGAAGCCGGGATCTGGGGGAAATCGAAATCCGGAAGCCACAGTGACGAACAGAAGAGTGGCTAGCACTTCCAAGCAAACTCCAATCTCGCTGTTCGAAATGTCGCCAATAATTTGGGAATATTGTCTACAAACGTGCATGCAGCTTAAAAACGATCGGGACTATCGACTTATGAGAAGGTAGTAACTGATGATCGCAATGAAAAGCAAAACCTTACGGCAAAAACAAGATTCGGAAGCTGTATACGATATTGTTGACAAAGTTTGATTGCGCGGTAATGGACGACGAAACCTAAACCAAGGCAGACTTCAGATAGCTTCCTAGACAAGATTATACAGCAACCGGAAAGGGAACGGTGGCAGACATTTTCAAGCATAATAAATTATCAAAGATTGCCAAAAAATATCTCGCTTGGCAAGCTATCTGTTCCTGTGGCTTGAAAGAGTTAAGGCGCCCGCACAATAGCCCGTCGGACGTCGCGTCGCGTCAGCGTCGCGTTGACATTTCATTTTGGGGATACCATTTTCCGTTTGAGCCACTAAAATGGTGCGCTGCGTCAGTGACAGCATTGTACTAAACGCAAAACTTGTTCTAAACAGCAGCGTTCTCCAGCGTCGACGTTTTTGTTTCGAAATAAATCAAAATTCCAGCGCGTCAGCAGGGTTTGAATATATTCCTTTTTTATGCTTTTTTTGTTAAAGTTCGACACAAATATACTCAAAAATACAATTATCGTCATTTTTCTGTGTTTTGTAATATTTGGCACCCCGAGTTTGGTCTCAAAAATTGTGGAAAGCCTTATCAGTGAACGCTGTATTGAGCTGCAAATAAATTTTAGTGCGTCGCGTCAGCGTTTTAGTACTCAACGACAGCGTTGACAGCTAACGCGACGCGACGTCCGACGTGCTATTGTACAGACGCCTTTACTTCAAAAGCGTTTGTTGCCTTTCCTAAAGAAACATGGCTTGTCTGTGCTGTTTTGGCCGGATTTGGCATCCTGCCATTATGGAAAAAGGCCATGGAGTGGTATGCCGCTAACAACATTCAGGTTGTGCATAAGGACAAGCCTCCCAACACACCAGAACTTTGCCCAATCGAAACATATTGGGCGATAGTTAAGCAGAACCTTAAGAAGACCCAAAAAAAATGTTAGCAGCGAGAAGCAGTTTAAAGCAAACTGGCGTTCTACGGTGATGAAAGTGGATAAGGTGACTGTACAAAATCTGGTGGCAGGTGTCAAGGCTCCATAATTTTGACTAGGTCGAGCGGAATCTTAACTGAGTATTTGTTTCCGTCTTTTATACAGATTGAACTTCAAAAAGAAAGATACTGTTATTTTTTTTAATAAATCGATTTACACGCAACTTATTTAGACCACTTTTTGATCCGAACACCCTTTGCTTTCAGTCGTCGGACGTCTACTCAAACGTTGTCGGCTACAAAAGTACTTTTGTAGAACAGTCATGAGAGAAACATGAAATTTAAGTTTGTAGAACAGCAAAGTTTTTCAAGTCATTGTCCTAATTTATAGACTGAATGCTTTCGTCAAGTATTGAAATGAGGTTTTTTATGAAAAATAAATTCTTATGCTAAAAAATATACCTTTCTGTAATATCTTCTTGTTCTTCTTGCTGAATTTTTATCTTTAAGATGGAGCAATTGAAGCTTGAACCTATAAAAGTATTCCACTCAATTTTAGTCTATCCAGAAAAAAAAGAAAATTGATGTTAAATTAACAAATAATTAAAAATTGTTCAAATGAAACGTGTTTTGTATCAAATTGCATAGTTGTATGATAAAGTTTATCCTTTTTTAATCTACAAAAACCTTCAAGTTTTTTCGTAAATTTTGTTATTACAATTGTATAGCTAGTGGTTTTTTTTATTTTGTTATTCCACATTTTATAATAATTCAGGTACTAGGAAAAATAAACCGATTTGTTAAACTCTTTTTATTCAAAGTCGGTAGGGCTGAATTTCATAAAGAAGCTTAGTTTTTTAAGCAGACCTTATTTTCTCAGAAAGTTATTTTCATGTACATATTATTAAGTGATAAAGATTTCCAGAAACGTAGAAAAAAATGTTACAGACAATAAATTCCGTGTAACAGAAATGTGTAGGAGATTTTAAGCAAATTTCTTGTGTTTTCAATTTAACAGGGGTGACCTGTTTATAATTTATTAGTTTACAGAATTCGATCGATGGTATATTTTGCTGTTATAAATTATAATTTTTTTCCAACCGCCACTTGCTTTCCCACACAACACAACAAAAAATGCCGAAGAAATCCGTAAAATTGATGAAAATACAACTTTGAACCAATCATAAAACGCCTAAAATTTGTGAGTATTTTTTTAACATTATAGGTTGTTGTTGTTGTATATTTATTTAAAGAGGGTTTTTAGCCTTCAACTTTTACCCTCTCAACATTATAGGTTCATTTATATAACTAGTCAAAAACATTTAACTGCTTTGATTAATGAATAAAATAATTTAAAAAAAATATTACTACATAAATTTACTAAACGATCATTTTATACGCAATTTAAATGATTTGTCAATTTTGTAAAAAAGTAGATATCTTCAGTGTTTTCAATTTATTTTTATAGTATAGAGTCCGTTTTCATTAGTATTGCTTAATCAATCCAAAGTTTTTAGAAGTAACCGTTGGATTTTTCTGAAGATTTATTAATCAACAACTTGTAATATCCGGCTTTCGATATTAATTGATTTTCCAGCTTTGTATTAAAAGTGTAATTTTACCTCTAGTGTTTAGGTGAAAGTTTTACGGTTAGTGGATTTTCGATAGAAAATCTAATCCTAAAGTGTAACGTAGGGGGAGGAGGGTAAAAAATAATGGAAAATGACGATACGTTATATTTGAACGGTCCCAAGGGATTATTATTAAATTCGAGAAGAATATTCATATAATGTTCAACTTATGTTACAAATGTTATAAATAAATAACAAAAAAGTCACCGATACAACCAGGATCTTTGGCCCTAGACCAAGGCATTCACTAAATCTCAGACTTTTAATGCAAAGCTGGAAAATCAATAATTATCGAAATCAGGATATTGCAGGTTGTTGATTTGTAAATCTTCAGAAAAATCCAACGGTTACTTCTAAAAACTTTGGATTGATTAAGCAATACTAATGAAAACGAACGCTATACTATAAAAATAAATTGAAAACACTGAAGATATCTACTTTTTTACAAAATTGACAAATCATCTAAATTGCGTATAAAATGATCGTTTAGTAAATTTATGTAAGCATATTTTTTGTTTAATTATTTTATTCATTAATCAAAGTAGTCAAATGTTTTTGACTAGTGATATAAATGAACCTATAATGTTAAAAAAAATACTCACAAATTTTAGGGATTTTATGATTGGTTCAAAGTTGTATTTTCATCAATTTTACGGATTTCTTCGGCATTTCTTGTTGTGTTGTGTGGGAAAGCAAGTGGCGGTTGGAAAAAATAAAGGAAGGTACCGTAAAACGGGATAACATTGATCACAGGGGTAATTTTGACCAACAATACATTTTTTCACATTATCGTCAATAACTCAGTCTATAGTTTGAATTTTTGAAAACTGTTTTCTAGATTTGAAAGCCTATTCATTGAGTATCAAATAGGCAATATTTGGTTTGTATTTGAAATTTGTTTCTATAAGTAAAAATTCAATATCTAAATCATAAAATATCTATGTTTTCTAAGACTCGAAAACAAACAGCTCTCCTGATGATACCTAAAAGCATTTAAAAGCAAACGAGTTGTTGAAAGTGAAAGAACAACTTTTTTTCTTTGTATTTGTGTATTTATAAGGCTATTTCTATAGTCATTTAGTGATAATTTTTCTATATTTAAAAAATAAGGACATTTTCCAACAATAAGCCCGTATTGGAAAAATGGGTAGTAGCCCTATCAAATGGTAAACTTTGAAGAAAAAAATAAAATAGATATAGAAGGAGGGTCTAGAGGAAAGTGTGAAGGTAAAATTTCATTTGTATTTTGAAACTCAAACTATTTAGCAATTATTTAATTTATGCCCCTAAATGTATGCACCATAATAGCTATTTTTTCGATTATAAATGTTTTTAAAAGAAAACGTTAAAAAGCAAGGTAAAATTTATAAACCAGCATTTGTTAATATTATGAAGGTGTTTTGTTTCCTTAAAGATCAAGAAAACTCGTAAAAACCGTCGAAAATAGAGACTGACCAATGTTACCCCAAAGCATCAGATTCAAAACAGAGACGAAATTGATTTTTAAATCAAATTTAAAATAGTCTGATAAATGTTTGCAACCATGTTTTACGTTCATAGGAGTCCAGTACTGGTTTTAAGAATATGAAACATGCCACATTCCCATTAACAGAAGAAATAATCGAAAAATATTGAAAAAAGTTATCAATATTACCCCGGATTACGGTAATAGGAAATGAAAAAGAGAATAATTGGATTAGTGTTTCCGGGTTCCGGGACCAAACAAAAAGTGTTTGAAATGTCTAATTAAAATTATGTGGGGAGGGAAATTTGTGGAATGGGGAACAGGTAGTGTAATTAATCAAAAAAATAAAGTTAAAAAATAGTGTTAGTGAGCAGATTGTAAAACTGAGAGTATTTGTTATATCAGTCGTTTGTCACTAAAATGCAAAATAAGTGAGGTAACCAAAAGCGATTTTAGATTCAGGTAAAAAACGATAATAAGATAAGTATCCAAGTGTATGTGAAGTGTCTTTAAGATTGCTATATTACAAAAATATAATGATCAATCTCATGCACGCTGGCCAGGTATAAAACGGATGCCGAAATACCTGTAGTAAATTTAAAAATTTGTCTGTTTTATAAATTTTCAACTGGTTGTGGAGGTGATTGACACATTCTTCCAGCACCAATCAAACAGCTACGCGAAAATCATTCCGCCGTGACTGATAACACGAAACCATGGGGCCGGGAATGTCCTATACTGCATTGCTGAAATGTCGAACTTTTAAAATAGAGTATGCAGAAGTGTTCTTACTTTGGCAAAACAGCGGTGAATCTGTGCACCCATGGTGGATTTTCTACATACATACATACATACATACATATGTACATACTTCTTATTGAAATTTCAAAGAGCAATCATAAGTTTTGAACCTTGCGAATGAGCTGTTTTAGAGTCATTCATTGGAAGGATTTAAGTATGATTGAATTAAATACTATGATAACCAGTATTCTGGTCATTTTAAAAATTTTCGTTCAACTTCTGATTTTGGATTCATGGCGTGTTATGACATCTTATTTTGTCGGATCTTAAAGACCTTAGATACAATTTTTTTTATTAAATATGTATATTCTAAAATTATTTTTGATTCAAGAATCTATACTTAATTTTGTATTACGAAATACAATCTGATTTCTATGTTAACTATTTTTTCATATTATATCCCTATTGTCGCAATTTTGTTTTTTTTTGAAAATTGACTTTCTCTCAAACAAAAACCATGGGAAAAAAACAAATTGCATCAAAAAGGGTCATCCACTCGTTTAATCGAATTAGTACATACAGAAAAGCCATTTCCGCACCAATTCATCTGGCGATCTCATCGCATCGCACATAACTCGCATCTCGGAGCCAACTTTTCCTTCTGCACAAATTTCCCAGCTAGCTGGGTAATTGCTGGGGCCAACCAAAAAGTTGCGATCGTATGATTTAAGTTCGCACATTTTTTTTTCGGTCCGCAAACAATCATCGGGTTTTGTCCGCTGCCGCAGAGCAGTTCATTCAAACTGGAACCTCAATGGGAGGGACCGCCCTCCGAGTCCGGTGGTGGCGTGATCGTATGATCTTTTCTTGTGGTTGATTGAACCACTTGTCGGTCGTCGGTGAATGAGTGAGTGGCCAGCTTCTGCATCCAGCCCAGAGCACCCAGTTTCGGTTGAAGGATGCCGGTCATAAACGGTAGACAGGCCGTAATTTTGCTTACGACTCGATCGAGAAACTTCTCTGCCAATGTCGAATCATCGAACCGCACCGGTGTGTTTGAAAGTGTTGGGGTGATAATTTTGAGCAAAATTGTATATTATTTGACATTTGGTCACTGAATGGATATACCTTATGTAAATTATGTTTGTAAATCAGATATGCATTGCAGTCCGGAAAGTTTCTTCAGAACTTTCACAGTAAAATTTGTAATACATCAGCAAGAAGCTATTCGACTTCCACACTATCAGCTTTTGAAGCTCGAAAAAGCTGTTCAAACTTTCATTAACACCCATCACTTGAATGAAGGTTCAATCAAACAGTCGTGAAATATTTGCTTCTTCCAATAACTGTTTGAACTAGACAGTAAGAGATTTCTTTTTATTGCTTTTACACTCTTTCTTTCTAATTCGCTGATGGAAACAAATGCTCGGCGTCGACTTATATTAACCCAGTTTTGCTTTACGTGAATCGTTTAAGTATAGCTCACAAGCTTAACCCATCGCGGTTTGGTTCACGGTCCAGTGGCTTTGAAAGCAGCCACCGCCATTTACTAGCAATTTTTCAAAAAGCCTTAGCTATATACTAAAGAGCCAATATCGTGATAATCGTTGTGCTTGTGGGTCTTGGCCATCGCGTCAATTCATAAGAGGGTTTTGCTCGGGGGTGTGTCCAATCTCTTACTTGGTAACGAAATTAGTAGCTTTTAAAGAACACCTATTCAACCACATGATCGTACCCATGGTGAACTTGTTACCTCAATTATCTCATTCGATTAAGTCTTGATCAAGTAGCTGCCTGAAGCCCTGATCAAATTCCTTCTAAACAGTTCATAAGTTCCCAAGGAATCAGATTCATTTTGTTTATCAACAAATCGTAAACATAAATCATCATCGGCAAACACAAACAAATAACGGATATTTTCTGATTTGTCATGAATGAATCAATCCGGTGTGGTTTCCCGCCAGCCATAAAAGAGCTTGCTAATCATTTTGTTCAGATCTGCTATCACATGACAGTGACACATGCTCGCACCATCAATCGACGAAACTTTAGGTACTTGTGGAATCCAGACGATGTGTGAGCCAATGTTTGTTCCGAGTCTATAGATTACAGCCAAACCACTTGCCGATTTGAAGTGCTTCTGCAGCGTTTTTTTTCTACTTATCGATAGATTCGATAGCCCCATCATTCGATTGAGAACAAGCGACCACCGGCTCAAGTGAAGATCGATCTCCGGTCATGCAAGCCAACCAAACCTGCTGAAAGCAGGCAGCTCCATTTGTCAGCACAGTATTATGATTGCAAAATTTGCTAAATCGTGTTCAAGGTGGCTTAGCCGAATGCTTGCTGCGCATATCTCAACTCAACTGCATAAAGCCGTTGTGGCCCGAAGAAAGATCTGGAAACGGCAAGTTTGGTTAGCTTTTTTTTCGTTTAGACGGACTAAAATGAGCAGTTGGAAGTTCAGAAGAAGCGGAACGAATTTGCTCATTTTTGAAAGGCTATAAGGTAGGAACCTTCACCTATGATTAAAAACTTGGTCATTTCAAACTGTTTGAAAGAAAAATTATTAATGAAACGGTCAATGGTCGCTACTGCTGTAGCAAAGTTAGGTCCATGATCGAAACCAAAAAAATACAGTCTGGACAACCAGCCGTAGATCTTATCAACCTGAAATTGATCGTTTATCAAAAAATTACTAGGGTTTCAATCCTTAGAAAAAAGCCTTTTTATTACCTGGATTACCGTTAACACCAAAAAATTAATGTAACTGTACACAGTTCCGTCTTTCTGAATTTTAGCAATGCTATTGAGTTAAAAACAACTCTGTTCAAATATACATCTTCAATTTGAAAAACATTCCTTGTATAAGGAAAAATAGCCTTAACGAATCGTTATCTCAACATTCTGAATATCACAGCATTTAAAAAATTGGAAGAAGATTTGATACGTAGGCACTGTTTTTAGCCGTGTGTGGTTGTGAGAAGCATTACGAGAGTATACGCATCAAAGCAACGAAGCTTTGCGCTGTACATAACGTTGCTAAGCAACCATGATAGTCGGGTCAATCGAATGTGTGGCTGTAAGAACGATCAGCAAAATGGAAACGCAGTACTAGAAAGCACCCCTAAGCAATCGGGAATTCCGCGTGTTTCTGAGCATCCACGTTTGTTGGCGCTTAGAATACTGTACATACTCGTTGCTCCAAAGAATATATCGAAGCAACCACGCTTAAACGTACACAATGGTACTAAGCAACGACAATCGTTAGTGTGACTGAACGTTTAATTGTCTAAGCAACCGCATTCGTTGATAGAAAGCTTACTTCGAATCTGATGTGCTATTTAGGGTCCAAGAAAAGCAAACGAGGTATTCTACTCTACACTCCAAATTTTAAATTCGTAATGAAATTTTGATTACTTGGTAAAGTTATTTTAGAGTAACAATCTAGACTCAAAACTTGTGTTAAAACCTCGAAAACCCATCCCAAGTAGTAAACATAGATGTAAGAGAAGCGACGTCTGAAACACAAAATTCCAAACGATACAAAAGAACTACAAGAAGAGTATTGTGATTGCTGTTGTAGTTCCAGCAAATAATTTTGAAGCTTGTCATATAAATTTATGGCAAGGAGCAATTTTTTCTCCCTGTTTTGGGTTCGTGTTTGCAGTTAGAAAACTATATGTTTGTCAACAAAATTTAGGTCATTCATACCGTTTATAGCGATCCACCGGGCATCAAATTCAATATTGTTTTGTTGGATTTACTGAGGGTTCACTTTAGAGCTTGCCCAGCAAACATTTAACTAGGTATACCGCACCCAGCAAACATTTTAGTTGGTATATTTATCAACAACTTTGTTATACGTCATATACATTATAGAATGATCGTATGAAACTTTAAAAAAAAACAGCATTAATCTAACAAAGAGGAGGCAATATACATACATATTTTCAACTTCTGGCTAAAGCGATAGGAGCATACGATTTTGACGATATTCGACACCTTATTCATAAATACTGAAAGAATGCAAGAGAGCACAAGTTTTTTCTCTCAACGCATGCGAGCCGTTGCCAGCGACAATATTTGCTGCCTCTGTCATTGGACAATTCTTGCAAATACACGATCTGATTTTTAGCAATTTTGTTCCACTGCTGGTCGCAGAGAGAACAACAAAGCTGTTCTCTCACTTGACCCACGCGGGAGAAAGCAAAGGATCAAAATTGTCTTCAAAATCTGCAAACATGGCGGACTTTTTATCTTATTCGATTTAAACCATTTTATCCGACTTCGAGTAACGATTTTTACGACCTTTACGACCGGAATTACGATTCGCAGTAACGTTTTTAATGACTTGAGTTATCGTTTTAATGCGATTTTATGTTTTCTGGGCAGAAACAACAGGGTTATAAAAACGCTTATACCAGAAGAAATAATGATATAAAACTTACCAAAACAGCATATAGCTTCAAAAGTGGAGGCGATATAGCGATAATGACTAGATTCCAGAAACGGATTTGCGATTTCATTACGCCTACAACAGGGTAAATATACAATCATGAACAACTTGAGGTAAATTGAAAAAAAAAAACTCGCTATTAACTTATTAGTTATTTGAGAGTCAAGCTGTAGCTCTATAAGAGATGTGAACTACCGATCGAGTGTCAATCCACAAATGTTTGGCAAAATGTATTGAAAAATGGTTTTGATGAAAATCAAACGTCATAAAAGTTATCTAAGAGTAAAGTACTATGAGTTCGAATGTCGTGAAAAGGCCTCCGTCTCGAATGGATTAAGTCCCACCGTCGTAAATCTGAACAAATGGATGCTTTTTGATTACATATTTACGAACCAAGTTTTTATTTGCTCGATTAAAAATCTTTTGCGCAAGGAGTGCCGTAAATGAATCGTGCTGTTGTTTTCTTTTTTCCGGAATTTTCATCCTCGTGATGATTCATCATAAAATGAATCATAAAAGGAATCGGATCAAACATTTATACGATAGGCAAGAACAATTCCAAACTAAACTAGTTGATTTTCGGCTTTCAGTCTCAAGATTTTCAGAAAAATAATAATTTTCCGAACATAAAAATGAAAATGTTAGTTTCATATTCCGTTTCAAAGTCCTTAAACTTAATTCTTTTGAAAAATTATATAGGTATAACAAAGCTTGAAATGGCGATCTAAAATTAAAAACGCAGAATCAGATTCATCATTCGTAATTCATATTTAAATTCCGGTTCACTATTCAGATTTAAAATAAATAAATAATTAAGATTAAAACCCAGAACTTCATAATTTAAATCAAAGATTCATGAATGAGGGCTCTGAAACTTGGCTTTTAAAATTCTGGTCTGGAATAAAGATTTGAATATCAAACTTTTGTACATTTCAGTAATCGTATAAAAGTTCGGAAACAGATTGAAAATTATTACATTGAATTCAGATTCAGAATGCAGGTTAAAAATTCAGAATATCATTTAGCTCGTAAATGATTTTTACAATCGAGATAAAAATATCCAATTGTCTATTTTGTTGAGTAATTCAAGGGATCACAAACTAATGTTTTTGATTGTTAATTGAATTTGAGTATTTCAAATTTTTAATCAAAATTGGATTCTACACAGCATTAAGATTTTTTTTTGATTATAGTCGTTCTACCATCTTTATGGCATTCGCGACTTTATCAAAGGTGCAGTTGGCGAATCGTTATTGGAAAACTTATCCGGTACAACTGTGTTCGATGTTTGCTCTTGAGCTCGAACTCGTGGACATCGGCTCAGGAGACAACAGACTTGCCGACTAAGCTATATCATAAGCCCTACAGTATTCAGATGATAATCAAAAATATTAAGTATAATTTGAGCATATTTTGTAAATTTACAAGTTCCGTTCTATGAAATAAAAAAAATCCTATTTTAATCTTTAAAATGTCTTCCGTAAGATTATTATTATGGAGTTGCTTTTTAATGGAACATTATTGCTGATCTTCACCTACAATATCTGCACAAAATTCAATATTTTATCGATGTATTTTTTGCATTATTATATTGAAGTTTTTTCAATAATCGAATTTCAAACTTAATTCATAAATTGGGATCAAGCACGATCAAGTTTGCAAGAACCAGATTTGAACTGAAAAATTTGAAAAATTTGAATCTCTTACTTTTATTTTAGAAAATTTGATTTATTTTTATCAATATGGTTAAAGTCTTTTAATTTGTTCAAGAGTTTGGAAGATTAAGTTTATTTTTAAGAAATTCAATGCTTTCCTTATAAAACTTATTTTAGACTCAAATCTAATCTAACAGACTCTTGAACAAATTAAAAATTACTAACCCTCGTTGAAAGTGGATTCAATTTTTTTTTACTATTTTGCTCATAGATATAACCCTCTAGACCCCAAGTTTTTTTTATCGCTGAATCATTCACAAAAGCTTAGTTTTATGATAACGAACAACTTTTGTTCTACGAAAACTTCATAGATGACGAAATCTTTTTTTTCCATTATATCAAAAGGACACGGACAAGGACTAAGGAACTTGACTTTCAGTACTTTTTCGGTTGTAGTTTTTACACACTTCAATCAATTTTCCCTAAATTTTGAAACATATTAGCACTTATCCATATCTATATTTTGTGTAGTTTTTGTAAAATTGGCCCACACATAACTGCAATATTTTAACTTAAGCTTGCCAGATTGCCCGGTTTTATCCGGGTTTGCCCGGATATTTGATGCAAAATTTCGAGAAAGTCCGGTCCGGCCCGGTTGCCCGGATATCGTGATAAAAGTCCGGATATTGCCCGGATTTTTTCACAATTTTCACAAAGTAACCAAAAAAAAATCAAAGTTTTTGAGTAAGTTTCAGCAAAATCGATTAATGGTATGGAAATTTTCAACGGTTGTTTCAAATAATTTTCGCTGATTTTCTTTTATAAACCTTTAAATATTTAAGTGTTCCAAAAAGTTTATGGAAGTCTGCAATTACATTAATAAAATATTAATTTCATTTATTTGCATTTTTTCTTTGCTTTTATATATAATAACACCTAAATTTTGCCCGGTTTTTGCCCGGTTTTTGGATTTGAAAAATTGAAATCCATGCCCGGATTTTGCCAGGTTTTTTTGAAAAAATGCCCGGAATTGCTAGGCCCGGATGGGAGTGGAAAAAATTCTGGCAACCTTATTTTAACTCATATGAAAAGTAAATATTGTGGGTATTTTTAGAATTGTGTAGTAGTTAATCCCCCCTCCTCCCTTCCCGTCTTTTGACGGGGTTTATGTTCTATCTCTCTTTCCTAATTTAGGATTATTTTTTCTCAAATAATCAAGCCAGAATGATGGTAATTCTTTGACCTAACTGCCAATCATTTTTTTAGATCGAAAAACGCATCGACCAAGAATATTTGAAGCTACCAAATGATCATTTTTGGAAAAATAGGTCCAATTTCAGTTTCCTCATGTTTTGATGCTTCTCTTAGCTGTTACTTTCGATAACTACTAGTCTAGTAGTTTTCACTAACAAGGAATAATCAATTTACATATTTTTTATCATTTAGCGAAAAAAAAAGTAAAACCTATTATTCGATGCGGTTTTATGACTCTTTTAATTAGAGATGTACCGAATATTCGGTCGGCCGAATATTCGGCGCCGAATATCGCCAAAAAAACCGTTAAGCCGAATATTCGGCACACCGAATAGTTGAGCTAAGTATTCGGCCGAATAGGCCGAATAGGCCGAATATTTATCATTTAAATTTATAAAATAACAAATTTTTCAAATAATTTCTGATAATTTATGAAATATCCTAATGTAATGTTGGAAGAGCTACACAATCATCAAAAACTTTTAGTTTAGCAAAACATCTAAGGGATATCTGTACACCTTTCACTGGAGATCGTACAGGAGAATGCTAACGAATATCGCTTTAGACTTTGATTACCGTTTATTCAAGATTTTCTTGATAAATCCAGGCTTGCCAAAAATCCAATAAAGAATTTGAGATAAGTAAAATCTGGCCGGGATGTCCAGATATTGTTTAAAACTTTACGGATTTTGCCCATGTTAATAATCTAAATATATTTGCTAAGTTAAATAAAAAACTAAAATTTCTCTTTGAAAATTTTAAGATTTTGTATTCAACAACGATTTTTTATAAATTTCAAAATGAACATAAATTATTGTTGAATCCTTCGATACGATTTTTACACTGCTGCTGTGATTCAATGAAAACTTTAAATTTCACGTTTTTTTCATTTTTTTTATGTTTCAGAATCAAGCCTAGATTTGCTCTTTTATTAAATTTTTGTTTTTCAAAAATCGTCCTAAATTTCCCGATCATGTGGATACGTTGTTTTTAACAACTATTTTGAAAATATCTAACTCAAGTTCGATTTTCATTTAATTCGTTATCAAATTTGCAATTTCCAATTGTTTGGCACTATTTCGATATGTTTAGTTCCAGATTTCAAAGGAACCCAATCTCCTTGTTGATAAACGCCCTAGAAGCGACAATGTCATCTGATGTCCTTCCTGGTTGAAAATAATCGACTCAAAACACAAGGGGCATTAAAATGGATGAAATAGAAGAAAATTTAAATAATCGCTTTTGTTTTTTCATTGAAAACGCCATAGAATATTCGACCGAATATTTGGCCGAATATTCGGCCGAATATTCGTTTGGCCGAATAGTTGAAAAGGTCAATATTCGGTGTTCGGCCGTTCGCCGAATACCACTATTCGGTACATCTCTACTTTTAATGTACCCCGTCAAAAGGCGGGGATGGGCATCTTGAGGGTTAATAGTTTAATGTAAGAGTACTTAAAAATCAATAGAAACAAAAAAACAAAGTTTGAATTTTTTGTCATTCATGCATTGTTTAAGCAAAAAAAACATAAAAAAAAAATCTATCATTTAAACCAACTCCCATGATTCGGTTCTTCCTAAGGCCCTGCTGTACAATGCCATGATTGATACAAACTGTACGAACATAACGTTACCAAGCAACCACAAATGTCGAATGAATATGAGGGACTACGATTTGCGTGAAATAGCAAGCAAGGGCCTCTTTGCATGCTAAATATTTGACAAAAAATCAACTCAGTTTCTTATACATGTTTTTTTTTTCTTATACATAAATGAACTAACTAGAAACGTTTCATGAATCGTTGAAACTTTCATATACCGTTGACCTGAAGATCTATAGGGGTTTGACTAGTAAGCCGATTGCAATGTACTTTGAGAGGGTTAGTAGGTAGGGACACGTGGAATGGGGAATGGAAAATGACATGATCACAGATATTCTGTCATTAACAGAATATTTTTTCTTATACATGGTGAAAAAAAGTATTAGCTAGGTAATATAAATTTAAAAAAACTGAAAATTGAAGCCTGAAAATGGTGTGCTAACAATATATGACATTCTGCTTTAAGACGAAATTTTCTTTTTAAAAAAAAATGGGATGTGTGAATTTCTCCTCGTAAAAATACTCATTGACACAGGACCTGGTATCAGTGACTTATTAACATTAAACCCGATACCAAGAATTGTATTTCTATCTCTCTGTTGTTGGCCGTATCAGTTTCAATTTACACTGGAACTGAAGCTAGCAGTGATTCACCACATTCCCTATCTGTCTATTTACACTAAACAGCTGCTGACAGAGATACACGAGGGAACACACGTTGCCGATTATGCCTACCTACGACGCTAGAAATAATTTTGCGTACAGGTGCTGTTGGCTAGAAATAGAAATAAGCTTTGGCTGAAACGGTTCAGTGCGTATAGCATCTATATCGATTTGATGTGGTATTAAGTCGTAAAATTTCGCAGACAATCATGCGAGTACCTCCCAGTTGAGTGTAATAAATGTTGAAGCATTTGAATTGTTAGACAAGATACAACAAAGTAGCTTCTAAAGGCGCAGGAACAAATTTTTGTATTTTTTTTTGTTTAGACGCATCCCGCACATGCAAGCCACGTGCGAGATAATCGTATTGAATCTAACATCAAAGTTAAAAACTTTTTAGATTGTGTACTGTCGTTGAAGCGAATTGAATTTGAAGTTGAGCAGAAAAAATTTCGAATAAGAGTTTTATTGTACTACTAATTGTTGCAAACGTGTTCACACAAAGCTATTCACTATCTACTGCGTTCGTCACTAAGCCAGATCTGCGTCATGTCATGTAGCAAGAAAAAAAGTATAACAAACGTCTTAGCTAAACACTTGACAAACATACTGTCATTGCTGATGATTCAATACTTTATACGTAGTAATGATTCAATGGTATAGATACTTGACGGGTAATAAAAGAGATGAATCGGTGGTATTTTTGAGAACGAATGTGCGTGTGAACACACGAATCCAGGTATAAATGTAAAATGAAGCTAGAGGAAAGTGAAAATAATTTTTCCGAGTCGAATGTTATTTGACGAATTTACTGTCTAGATTGTATATTTCGTCATCATTTTTTTCCAAAACAACTGTTTAGTCGGCATCACCACAAACAGACTAAATTAACCGGTTATTCGCTCCAAAGATTAAAAATTACACATCATAAACGAAATTGCCTTCTTACAGTTTATTGATTGTCTCAATCAACCAAATGGCATTTGTTGTATCAACAGGTGATAAAGGTTGATTTCCCAAAACCTAAATAGCACAATTGCACGCACCAAACGGTCAATTCCCCTTTGCAGACGGAACAACTTCCACGGAATACCAAACGAAGCACCCTGCTCCTTTCCTCGCCGAATTCCTTAACCGGTTCCTCGCTCAAGCTCCCAACATACCTAGATATGTCGTATCAAAAGGCGTACATCAGCTTGACACTGCAAAGGTCGTCCACTTTCCGGCGGCGGGGAGACCTCGAGAAAACCGACTCGGGTTCACCTATCGCAGGATTGAGCTCGTCTCGCCACATATGGAAGGTAGGACGCGAATTGACGGACTTCATGTGAATCCAAATACCGAGTTCTCGGGCGAACGAGCCCGCTGATGGGGACAACAACAAATCCGACGCGCCATAGTCAGCGGCATTCAGCATTTTCAGTCAGCCAGGGGGTGTGTTGTGCTGTTGTTGATTCGTGTCCGGTAAATAATAGCTAGCTGGATGACCTTATCAAAAAACCGTCCATCGTCCGCACCAGCCAAATCCACAACACTCACACCTGTGCTGCTGCGGTGTCCCCAAGAGCGCAGCAAGCCATTGCTTTTGGAAGTTGCTTTCTTGAGGATTGGAACGCGGTATGGCCAACTTTGTTTGCTGTTTCCTCTATGCGCACCAAACAACAGACATCGCAGCAAGCGCAAGATACGCATCGGAAAGTTTAAGGTCGCCGCATGCTTGTGCAATGAGTGTCGTGTTTGGCTATTCGGTCAGTCGTCCGTTTATGCGGGAGTAGATTCTGTTGCTTTGAAGATGTCACGAAGCGTCCTTTTTTGGTTTGTGTGTTTGGTAGATTCTTATCGGCATTAAACGCAGCATTGGAGGTTGCAACGGCCAACGGATTTTTGTCGTTGACTCGTGGCGTCGGGTGCGTTCTTGAGTAATTGAATGGCGTGGTTGGAATTTGAATTATTCTCCACTGCAACCCTTCTCAAACTGGTCAAAGGTATAACTACCAGTTCGACTGAAAAAAAAAAGAAAAAAATAACCGGGTCCCCGAACAAGTTCTCTGGCTTCACCTTGGGCCGTGGTGGGTGTAGAATCAGACGCGGCAGCGCATCTGGAAATCATACGATACCCCGCACTCTTCGGCATCTCAACTCCAACAACCAGTCCCCTTCCTTCCTCACAACAATACGGTGAATTGTCAAAAATTTGCTTTCTTTTTGCCGCAACTGCATACACACAAACCCACGGTACGCATCGTATGATGTTTTCGATGTGCAGACACGTCGCGACGCTCTCCCCTACGTCACTGTATTGGTGCCAACCGTCGGTTTGCGGCGTTCATGCGCACTACCCGACGCCGCGTCAGAGCTGCCGAAAAAACCCAAAACCAACGGACACTTTTTTCCCGGTGTCGGTTCGACTGACCTAGAGAGGATCAGATGATTTTTGCAGCTTTCCTCTCCAATTTTCCTTTGCACAGAAGTTTCCGACCAATCGTTCCCATCTGTGTCTGTGGTACGGTTTCTTGGTAATTTTCCTTCCTTCACTTATGCTTGCCCGTCGGGAATTGCCAAATCTACCTTCTTCTGGCCTTCCACACGTCACGTGCGAATGTCATGGCATGCTACCTGTGCTGTGTGGCCACCAAATCCAATTGCCGAACACCTCTTTTTTGGGCATGTATTCCTACAGTAAGTGCTTTGTCCAAGTCCGGATACCTGCTGGGAATGTTTTGGTTTCCTGGGAAGTACCGAGGCGGTCCTAATTCAATTAATTCAATTGTCTTGAAGGAGACTTTTTTACCACGCATTTATTGTCAGACTTTTTTTTGCGAAAAATTAACTGAAAATGTTATAACTTATTTTTCATATCCATTGTAATTCATCTGATTTTCAAAAAAATATACCTCTGGTGGCGTGAATCAAATAGAAACAATATAAATAAATAATCCATCGGAGTCGTAAATAGTTTGTAATTTCAAACAGTAAACAACAACACGTCAATATCGGCTGAAGATGAGTATTCCGTTTCTATCGTTAACAAGAAATGATCTCTATAAATACGTCAGAAGTAAACAATAGCGTGACTACAAATGTTTACCGGAAAACTATAATTCTCATAAATACCTCTTAGCAGGCTCAAGCAAATTGCCTCTTGGCTTAGATGGAAGGTCTACCACCGACTAAGTTAAATCGTAATGCAGATATCTATCGAGAAAAGAATTTTGTGTTTATATTTGTTCCTAATTGACTTTTTTAAGTGATGTTGTTTGTTTGCCATTTTTAAATATACAGAACTTTCGGGAATTTTGAAATTAAAATTAGATGCTTTTGAGAAGTATTTAACAGATGAAGTTATATGCCAGCTGATAGCCGTAGCCAGCTGTAAAAAAAAATTGAATCTGTATATAAACAAAATTGTGTTATTGGTTGCAAACTGTATTCTAGGTTAAGTAAAAATTTGTTTTCATTTGATCAATAAACAACTTCAATAAAATTATTTGCTCTTTGGACGTGTAATCGCTTTCCCTTTTTCTAGTTTTTAACGGCGTTCAGCGCAGCACTGGATTGCTATGATGCTGAAGGACGCAAACAATAGTTCGTCGTGTTATAAAAGGTGTCCGCGATGAAATTGCCACACTACGAAATTGCTCTAACCTTTCAATCGTTGGGTAGAATGAAAAGAATTTTTTTTTTAGTCCTGTGATCAAAACTCGCGGAAATGAAGTCGAAAGAACAGCTCGTGCGTGATGAAATCTTGCGCATTCATCACGGGAACACGGATCCCTCGCATCGTTCTATCGCTAAAACGTTGGGAATCACGAATCCCACGGAGTCACGAGTTATTAAGCAGTTCGAGGAACGATTGACCACCGATCAGTAGCTAAAAAGTGAAGGAAAGTTGGGGTCTTCAACCGAAGCCCAAACGCACCGTTCGGGATGTGGCTTTCTTAGCTGCGCCTAAACCGAAGTTTTGTCCAGAAGTCCAAAACTAAGGCTGGGCTTCGAACGTTCAAGATACAAGAGGCTCCTAATCGCGACGAGAAGCAGAACAAGTCCGCCAAAACCCATACCAGGAAGTTGTAGTTCAACATGCTGACGAATGTTGAATGCTGCATCATGGACGATGAAACATATGTGAAGGCCGACTTCAAACAGATCCCCGGCAATTTGTTTTTCACGGCCAAGGATAAGTTCAGCGTTCCGGAGCATGTCCAAACATTTCAAGATTTGAAAATTATAGATGGATAGAAGAAGATAAGGAGTAAACTACAGGTGTTGAAAATGAACGGAAAGAAATTTATAAGAAGCATTTTCACCACATAGTTAACTTTCGTTCAAGCACGGATCAACTATTTTGAAGTGTTAGAATTGGACAGGGTTGAGTCTAACACAACTCAATAGTTGATCTTGCGTGGTTCTCACTATGAGAACATAACATTCACCGATAAGGCCGTAAGAATCAATATCAAATCAAAATTCACGGTAATTAATCTTGATTGATAGGGGTTTTCAAAACCGGATCAGTTCGAAAAAATCTCAAATGAATTGGAAAAGTACCAATAGTACATTGTGACATAAAAAAAGTTGTATTAAACAATTTGCAAACGGAACTGGTGGTAGTTATTACCGTGTTACCAACTCGCTATTTTTATTCCCAGAATTTCGGTAATATTTCCCCCGATTGTACTGTAATTTTATTGATTCTACTGATTGTTTACCCAAAAATCAGGAAATTTTCACCGAACAATATGTGAATTTTCGAAAAATAACTGGTCCGAAAAATCGGGGGGAACTGAACTGAAGGGAGAAAATTCGTCAATGATCACACAAATTGTGCAGCCAATGATTGAATTTGTGGCAATTTGTTAGAGAAAATTAGAAGAATTGAGTTCAAATGAGAGAAACCAGTGCTCAGAGAGAGTGAAAATGTGCTAATTGTTGCAAATTGTTGCAATTTGTGAAGCAGTTGTGAAATTTTGATCATCACCACTCCAAATGCAAAGAATTCTCTCTTGATATCAATCCCTTGCGAAAAATAAATCACCGAACTCGAAGATTCCCGAACGGGGGATTGCAATAGAGAGAGAATTCTTTGCATTTGGTTGCGAATTCCACAACACTCGCGCGAGCTTTCATTACGTCGAATGAAACATCTTAAGAATTCACAGGAAACTGCAAAAGTTATCAAAACAACTTTAAAACTTGTATTTTACTTAAAGAATCTGATGTCCAGGCTACAAATTTTTTTAATGGAAAGAAGTTGCGACTAATTTATGTCAGTTTTTTGTATTTTTTCGTAAAAAAAACTGTTTGTTTACATTTTGTTTCATACGATGTAATGAATGCTAAGGCAAGAACTTCTCCACAATTTGCAACATTTCGCACATTTTCTCTCTCTCTTCCTCTCTGAACACTGGTTTCTCTCATTTTAACTCAAATCTTCTCATTTTCGGACTCAAACTGCCACAAATTACCACAATTTTAATCATTGGCTGCACAATTTGTGTGATCATTGACGTATCTTCTCCCTTTATCTCAGTCCCTCGTTCCTGAATGTGTAGGTGGTCAACCTCCAATTCAAATCTCATAAAATTGACACTCTGAATATGATGAGTTTTTTTTCATGATAATCTTTCTGCGGACTGTACAACTTAAAATTCATTGGGCGGACAAATTTTATCAACCTCCGGTACAGATGATCCGTGAAGGTTCTTCCGACTGATAATGGTTCCACTAATAATGACATTTTTGACTTCATTATGTAAAAGGGCGAGATGATTTGGGTACGCTAAGATAACGTATAATAAAAATAAGCTCCGAGGGAGAAGTTGAGACGATCCAAGCGCCAGTGGCGATGCGAAATTCCTAGCGAAAAAAGAAACTTTATGACCGGTCCGTCTGGCACACGTGGCCATTTACAGACAGCCAGATAAAGATTTGGCCTCCATCGCAATCGCCAGACCGTCCATCCGTTCGTCCGGCCGGTTACACACGATAACGATCCGATCCGAACCGGTTTGCCCGAACCCCGAAAGACCTCCACAAATAGTAATCTCAAGCCAAGACGACTGTCATCAACCAGCTTTCGGCGACTGCATTAGGCTATGGAACAGGTTAAACCCTTGGAAGCGACGAAATGACCGATTAGTTTGCGTTTTCTCATTCATTCATTGTTTTGCTGCGTGTGTTGTTTTTTTTTCTTCGTATTCTGTCTATTTGTTTTTGTTTGTGTATTTACTTGGTTTCTGCGTCTGCTAAACTCCGAGACGTCTCCCGACTCCCGAGTGTGATAAGTGAAGAGTGTTCGCTTTTGGGTCGGAACGAACGACACGAGCAAATACCCGCCGCCAGCTGTCGTAATGTATGACATAATACGATCGGCTTAGAACGAGCGTTTTACAATTAGCTTTTCTCCTCTACGGTTGGGAAATTATTTACGGTGTTTAATGTGTGTTAGGAAGAGGTAAAGGTCACGTCGATCGATAAAAGCAATTGGAGGCCACAGGTTCAATGGGAAATCTGTTGATCATCTGCAAAATAGGCGTCATTAAATGGAAAGACTGGGTTGTAATTTAAAATAATTCCTTGGAATCGAGTATATCACTTTGTTTACACGTGTAGATAGAAGCGAAATCATCCTGTAGGTTAGGTTCAAACGATGTCGTTGACCTGGGTGATCTCCACGAGGTGAATTGTACTAGAATGCAGTTCCGGGAACATACCCCCTTCAAAGATACCTCAATACTTGCTACAGAGGGCTACATATAGAGATCTTGCCGAAATGCGGTGAAAATTATGCTGATGTAGTGCAAAATTTGACAATCTTCTGAAAGACAGTGACGCAATTAAATTTTCCAAAAAGTAAACTCTTGAATAATAAACCCCTCAAAAGTCATCCAACGGCCAGTCCAACTAGTTTCCGAATCCGGGAAAACTGTCCAACCAGGCCATAAAGAAGATCCATTAAATTTCTAAATATATTCATTCCTGAAACGCAAAAATAAGCCACTACCATCTAGAAGTGACCAGCAAAAAAATAATGCAGTACACACCTCCGCGTCCAAAGTCCACGTACGTTACCAGTTATGGCTCAAGAACAGGACTTGAGCTGAAAAAAAAAACCCTCAAACTTGTTTGTACAATTCTGCACAGTTTCAACAGAAACGGTGCGGTCAGCTTTGGTCGAACTTCCTAGTAGATGCTCTCATCATCCACCGGCTGATGTTTGTTTCAATCATTAGGAGCAATCTTTCAGCTTTGTTGAGCCGCTGATCCACAATTGGCGATCCTGCCTTCGAAATTTTAGGAAAAATATTAAAAACTAGGCATCTTTTGTCAACCGTGCAAATCTCTCGGTTGATAATGGAATTTACGTTTCCGAAATCACGCCACAACGCAAATGTCGTTATTAGTCATTAAAACAATTACGACGAAGAGCGTGGACGAGAGCTTTTGAGTCGTAAAAAATTAGGAATTTTTAGGGTAGGTTGGAGGTGGTCAAGAGACTGAAGGCAGCGAAGGAAGGGTGGTGCGAATTCTGAAGCGTGTGATGTGAGATCATTCCGATTCCTGGGCCCGGCGATCGGATGATGATAAACCTGTTCGTGCGGAGCGAAACCACAAACCGGATGATCGTGCAGCATCGGCACGTGAGGAACTTTCGAGAATCGGGCGTATTCTAAAGTCGTATATCCATGTCTGGATGAAGTCAGACTATATAGTTTTGAATATTTAGAAATCGAAATCCATTTTGGGTAAGACTACTGCCTTCGAGTGTTGTTTATTTTTTGCTTCATTAATCTGCAGAAGGCTAACCAGTTCAGCTCGTTCATAATGAAGCGTGGAAAAAATGATTAACAAAAAACACGACGCTCTAACGGTATTCAAATCTGTTAAGATAAAAATAGAAGAACTGACCTTCGATAAAATGGGTATTTTATGTATATATGACATTCACAGCTTTTCTTCAAATTTCATTCTGATCACATTTGGAAAGATTGTTCAAACATGTTTGGAAACAGTGTGCTTTTGAATGTCTGCAAGTCCAAACATTTGGGATTTGGTCAATGTCTACATAAAACGCTATTTGAAGTTTCACAGAAAGGCTGTTCAGAAAATAACTAAAGTTGTTGTCTTTACTGCTCTTCAAATTAAATTACAAATTTTTAGACTTCATCAATGCTCGATTCATTTCAGCTGCAGAAAGTTCCAGAGACACTCAGTCTGATAGGAGAGTCGTAAACCTGTTCGTCGCGCAAGTCATGAGAAACATATGATGATGATGATGCTGATGAGTTGAGTGTATGCTCATCGAATAAATAAGACCGGATTCGGGGTGTGGTCCAGCATCCAGACAAATTTGAATAATCAGAATTGAAGTCAAAACGACTTAAGTTAACTCTTAAGTTGTTTTTTTTTATATTTTTATTTGTAGCAAAATATTAATAATTTGTTGTATTTATTTAGGGTTCCTGAAATTTATTTTTTTGTATATTAACCAATGATTAAATTGAAATATTTGAGGACATTACTGCCGCTCATAGCAAGTCCGTCCCATTTGCGTTTTCATCATTTTTCAGTTTATCACTGGAAACATTTTAATTTTATCTGTAGTTTCAAGAGAAAACTTTGTTTTCAGTACTTTGTTCTGATGAACATCGAAAAAAACCTCAAGTAATTTTGTCCCATTGAACAAATGATCGCAAGTCGGTCCCATATGGCATAAATCATCGCATGTCGGTCCCACAGCCATAAGGGCCCAGCAAATGATTTTCAACATAATCAAAACAAAAAAATAATCCTTAAAAAGCGAAAATCTTTTATTAGCCGCAGCAGTGACAGATTCTGTTGATTACTTTGATTCCTACATACCTACAAGTGGCGAATTACCGTTGGACTTTTTACGATTTTTCAATGCCGTTTTTCTCATTTCAACAAAAACGCAAATGGGACGGACTTGCTATGAGCGGCAGATTAGTTCAATTCATTATTCAGAGAAGAAAAATATTTGAGCTGGCAAATATATTTGAATAAAAAATACCTTCAATTTAGTAGGTACAAACACGTTAAAGCAAGTTCACTGGTGTTGGGGGAAAGTGGTAGAAATTTTGACACTTGTAGCACATTTTGAAAATTTTACCATCCAAACATGTTTTCAAGATCTTTGGACGTTGTATTTTTTGACAGCACTGTTTCTATTTCTGCCGTATGTGATCAAAATATTGCTATTTTTGCATCATAGCATGCGAGAACAGAACACGTGTTGTAAAAACTGTAGAAGTTCACAGATCGTGAAATGTTTTCGCATAGGGTAGAAGCACTAGTTATTGAACAAGTACCAGATATTGAACACTAGTAAAACATTTACTAATTAAAACATTAATATACAGTAGAAAAATTAATCAAAATTCATTGTGCCACTGTTGAAGCATTTTCTACCTCTGTTCAAATTTATATCAAGAATCTCTGACTCTTAAAGCCACAATCTCCGAAACTAGAATATGTGTTCAAATTTTGGCTTGATTTTTCGACTGGATGAAGAAAACAGCCTATTGTTGATTGGGGAAAAAAGGGATAAAAGACACATAAACGTCTAAGATAATGATATAAGTGTTTTCAACTAAGTCTTTTTGAATGATTTCTGGAAGAGTGGCAGCCTTTATTATCCTTATTTTCTTAAAATTTAACAAATTAAAGTGTTCAATCATTGGATCACAGAAAACGCCAATGTTTCAATTATTGAACGTTCAATCTTGCAGTACTCATTTCGTAAAGAAATGCATGTACCAGTTATTGAACAAACATCGGTTGGTGTTTGGAAATATAAACAAACTGTTTCTTGGTTGCTAACTCAACCAAAATCGCCCCTGCAAGGCATACTATCAAGCAAAATACCCCTAAATATATGCAATGATATTCAATGTTTACGTGTTCAATAATTAGAACATTGCCTGTTCAATAATTGAATCATTGTGTTTAATCATTGGGACAAAAGTAATTTTGAATAAAAAGGCTTAAATAATAATTTCAAAACATATTCCCGCGAAAAAAATATATCGATTCGTAGCTGAGAAATAAGCTTAAGCTACGCTATCAAAACCACTTTCTCTCAACAGCAGTGAACTTGCTCTTAGTATACCTCAAAAAGATAGATCAATGTAGGCTGTAGAATACTTTAACACTAAAAAACATTTGCCAATTTATCCTGTTTTGAATCATGAGTCTGTTGGATATTTTAAGTTTGACATTTCAATCGAAACTTTTGAATGTTCCAGAATATCTCATTCCGGTAAGTGAAATAAACCTGTTTTGAACAAAGAGGATGAATAAAGTTGCATAATGTTAAAATCTATAGCGAGATATATTTTTTTTGCCATTTAATACATTTTAAATCATGACTATGGTATTCCTCAGTCTTATTCTGTTATTTATTTTATTCCAAACTTCTGAAAGTTCCAGAACATCTCGTTTTGTTAGGAAGATAAAACCTGTCCCGAACAAAGAGGATGTCTAAAGAACATTCGAGAACATATACTAAATTCAACGGGTCCCGAATGTCGTCTTATCCAGACTAATTTGCATAAATGTGCAGAATTTGAATTCGAGTGGGTACTTTTTCGATTTTTTTCTGCAGACCAAAAAAGTTCGTTTGGAAATGAATATTTCAGATTCTTCCAGACTAACGGTTAAGGAAACTGACCTGAGTTAAACTTTTTTTTTATTGGAAATCAGAAGAATGTCAAAAAAAAATTGAAAAACTTTCTTTTACAATCGAACCTGGATAAGTGTGAACTGGTTAAGCGAGAAACCTCTTTCAATGAGAGAAATCGCCAGGTTTTGTATTTATGGCACAAAACCTCCATGTGTCAAATAGTTAATCTTATATAAGGGAGTTTTTTTCCTGCCTTAGAAAACTCAAGAAATAAACATTTCGAAGCTTCTGTTTTGGTATGAAACTGACATCGTTGTACGAAGGGAACTAAAAGTTGGTAAAAAAACGTTAGATTCAACAAAACTCCAAAGTTTACTACACAAACTGCCTAGGAACAATTTAAAGGGGAGAATGAGGATATTTGATCCCCGGAATGTTCTAGAAAAATGTGCTAATAAGAACAAAACAACAATGCTGTTTTTTTCAACAAATTAAAAAAAAACTTATTTTTTGAGTAATTGAACTTTGTTCGAAAAATTCAACAAAATTTTACTTGAAGATCTATTTTCATCACTCTAAAATGTTTCCCACATGAAAAAAAACTATTGTATTGATTCCAATATGTCAATCTTTAGAGAGAAATAAAAACTTCATAATGCATGGGTTCAAATGATCGACAGAATTCAAAAAGATATATTTTTCTTCTGAATTAATCGTGATCATTGTTTAGCACGAAATTACTAATATTTATTCAAAAATTAACATGCATCCAGTAAAAACTGATCAAAAAGACTCATAAAACTTTTTTTTTCTAAAAATTAGAAAATGGCGCCTTTAAGTCAAGATTACCGAAAAACAATCTGTGTTTTTGACAAAAAAAAATCTAGAATTCTGTGATTTGAACTTAAAATTCTGTGAAGGTTTTCTGTGACGCTATTTCTGTGCAGTTCGTTCGAAAACCATGTCAAACATCAACAAATTGGAAACTCCTCACAGTTTTAATAGAAAAACAATCAATTTACATTACCGTGTTTTCATATTTTCATGATCTAGAGTCACAAATAAAAAGTCGAAAGTTTTAAAAATTCTGTGATCTGTGACAAAATTTAGTTCAAAATTCTGTGATAACACAGATTTTTCTGTGATTTCGGCCACCTTGCAATGACTAGCGTAGAAGACAAACTTTCGGAATTCTTTTTTCTGACACTTACAAACTGTGAAAGGAGAACTAACATGGCCAAACTACCAATGAACGTTTTATCATTTTTTGCCTGATTTCGGCCAAGCTTTAGGGCTCCTTGAACAAAGGATCAAGTCTCCTTTAACTTAAAGAATATCACAATGTTCGTCTCACGAAAATGTTTCTAGTTCCTTATATATTGTTGTAACTTTTGGAGCAAATGAACTTGAAATAACAAGCTGCCAGACAGTGCAAAAGACGGCGAGTTGCATTTTTTTTCAATAAAAATATGATGAAATTGAGAAAAGGAGATCAAATATTCCCATTCTTCCTTAATGTGTGCTTCTTTCCAAAGTTTGAATGGATTTTTCATCCGATACACAACAAACATTGAATTTGTTTGAGTTTCGTTTATTTCTATGAATCACATAAACATTTTCGTGCTTCAAACTTTCTACAGGGGGGAACTGCATGAGTGAGAAACCTCTTGAGGCGAAAAAAAAAGTTCAGCAACTTGATCTCTTGCTTATCCAGGCTCTACTGTATATGAAAAATGCATTTTTAAGGTCCAAGGTGAAAAAATCTTCATAACATTTTCAGACTTTAAGACTCTAAAAATCAAACTTATTTCAGTTTTATAGAAGGATGATTTTATCAGCAGTCTTGAATACAAAAATCAATATTCTTCTGTGCTAAAGTCTAATCAGATATGCATCTTTGCTTGAACGACAGCACAAATTCGTCATAAAAGCCTGTGTTGTTCATCAAACTCCACTTCATTCTAAATGTAATTTATATTGTAAAACTTCTTATTTAGTAAAATCAAAAAATTACGATTTTCGAATTCAAAAGCAAGAGCTTCATCCCAGCAAGCATGAAATCGTATCAGAAATGATAACTTAAGTCGTTTACAATGGTGTAACGAATCGCAATTTCAACTGCATAGTGATAAGATCGCATAAAATGTCGTCTGAAGTCAGAATTAATCGGATGTGATAAAAAGTCCGCCATGTTTGTAAGTTTTGAAATGGTTTTGCTCCCGCGCGGGCTTCAAGCAGTAATGCCACATTAAAATCGATTATTGGTATAAATACCGACTTTTTTTTCGAAGCTTTTAGAACCAACTTTATAGAACGAGTATTGGAAAATTGCTTTATTTTCATGTTTGAATGGAAAAATTGTTGTTTATTGCAATTCATTGAAAATTAAAGCTGTTTAGCTCATTCAATAACCCTGCGTGGTCTACCTCCTTTTGAAATAAATAAGATTGATTTTTCTTCATTCAATTCGTAAAGAATGCTAAAAACCCAGATAAAAAATACAGTTTCAATAACAAATTTATCTTATGATCCATGTTAAGTTTTTTCTGTGTCAAATGATTTTTTCAATTGAATGAACTTTAAGTTTGAAAAGTGTTCATAAGAAACTTTATCATCTTTTCATAATCTTCGCATTGATCGTTTGACATTAGCGTAGCATCGCGATTTTAAAACATCATATTTTCTGATAGTTGAACATACAGTTTCACGATATGATCTATTAAATCCCAGAACTGTTATACATAATCTCTAATCTACCATGTTATTTGATGACAACGATTCGATCTCAAACCAGTGTTTTGGTTTAAAAGAAAATAACTTAAAAAACAAACGCTAGTTATATTTTGTGAAGATTTTTTCTGTCTGAACGAGTTTTTCAAAATTCGATATGCAATCGATATGTTTTGTCAAAATTGATATTTTGTATACACCTTGGTATATTCTTGGTCGAAATTTTCCTTCAAAAAATCGGTATAAATGCCGGAAAATTGGTGTATGTGGCATCGCTGGCATCGAGTGAGAAAATCTACGTCATGTTCTCTCTGAAACCATCAGTGCATCCAGGTGACTAAAATTCAAATGGAAATTGAGTAATATCGACCGATGAGAAAACTTGAAAAGATTGAAGCTGACGATTTGAAGGTTATGAGAGCAAAATCTTGCGCTCTCTTGCATTCTTCCGATAGGTACGAATAAGTTGTCGGATAACGCCCAATTGGTGTAGTTTTCATCGCCTTAGAAAGAAATGTAATAAATGAATGTATATTGCCTCCACTTTGGTAGGTGAATGCTGTTTTTTCAACTTTCACACGATCATTCTATAATGTATATGGAACGTATATCAAAACAGCTTAGAAATATAGCTGCAATAATGTTTGTAGGGATAAGATAAGAGGTATTAATAATTTTCTGGTTTCAAAGATGAAATGCTTCAAAATAATATTTGGAAAATTCAATGGATCCAGACATTATTTATGGCATCTCAAGATAACATTGTTCAGCATTTTTCTTTAAAGATTTGTTCAAGACTATTGATGCTTTGAAAATTGCCCCAAATTGAGTTTTGATTGAAAACACATTTGAAAACTCATCCAAACTTCATATTTTAGAGTATGGGAAAGAAACCAAAAATCAAACTTCTATGACTTTTTCTCAGGAGAAGAGAAAGTTTATTCTTCATTTGAAACATACCTAGATATTTTCTACTGCTTTACTTTGGATGTCCGTGTTAGCGTCGATCTTACGAACGCGTCTGTAAAAAACCGACTCAGGAGGAATTTTATTGATTAATTAAAAATATTACTCTGGAATTCAACTACACCCACGAATTTTTAGATTTCCACAAAACCTCAGAGAATATTCGAGTTAATAGGCTAATTAACAAGAAAAATAAACTTTAAAATTCAGGTGAGTAAAGCAGAAATCCACCAAAATTCAAAGCATTTTCATATTTTTTTTTCACAAATGAATAACATAAAAGCAGAAATGGGCAAGAGTCAGTTTTACGGCATTTGAAATAAACTCAATTTATTTTCTTCATTACAGTCGGCAAATGCTGGAAAATTTAGAATGATTCCAGTCTCAAAATTCATTATGAAATGAAAAACCCTCAACAGAAGATATGTTGAATTTCAACCAGCCCACTAGTTCAAGTTATTTTTTCTGGGATTTTCAGTTTCGAGATCTGATTGTTCCCTTATTCTTTTTCCATAATACTTTTAGCATTCAACTACAGCCTTCGCCAACAACCAAACGCACTTGCCTCGGATTCCGTCCAGAGCTTACCCTACATTTTAGTTCGACCTTACACGATAATGATAACAGCCATGAACCAAAAGATTGCATGTTCCTGCACTAGCCAGCTAGGTAGGTACCTTCAACGAGATTCCCACACCTTACCGGATGGCCCTCGTTGAACTGGGCGGGTTTGGCGTGGCGCGAACGTTGACATAATAAATTATAAATTACTGAAGGCCTTGTCCAAGGTGGTCGCCGCGATGACCACTGAAAGAACCACTTCTCTTGAACAAGGAAAAGAGTCATATCGCCCGCCTTCCCTTGGGAAGTTTGTGGGTGGTAAGAATCACGCAACCAAATTCCTTCAAGAAGTCTAGATGGGTTTACATAGCCAGTCAGACGATGTTGTGCTATGTTTTCGCGACACGAGTTTCCACCCCGTTTTCGGTGGCAGCGAAAGTTCTGAGAGAGTGTGGGTGAGATGTGTGTGCCAAGGAAGAAAATTCCCAAACTTTTTCCTCTGTTAAATCAATGAAGCCATAAACTGGAGATTATCAAATGGGAATCAAATCCGTTTACGTCATGTGCCCAAAGTTATGGAAACTTTCACTTACCGGCTGTTTTCTAGGTTGCTCGTCAGATCGGCGTATCCGTTCATGATTGCTGCTATTGTGTTGAGGGTTTGCTTGCCAACAGATAGATATTGCACTAGTAGCACTTGTGTTCCGCAGGGCTTCTTTACGAAGAACACTCGCTGAGCTTTTCTGACGTTTAAGGGTCAGGGTTGTCCGTAGCTAAACCACCTAAAGCGCTCTCAAGTGTCACACAGGTTCTCCTTGAGCAAAAACTGTTGGTCGATACACGTCGAATGATCTTTCAGGCCTTCGTCGTCAATAATGATAGCACTCGTCGTAGCTTCACACCCAGCACTTTGTTTAGTAGGATCGTTATATTTCAAACTCGCTAGATCGCAGGTATAATCTCATGTACAAAACTGCCAATTTCCTCCCGAACTGTGCACCAAAATGCGCTCTAATCGATTCCGACTTTACAACAAGCTCAAACTGTTAACACGTTGGCCAATTCGATTATAAAACCTCGACGCGCCTTACAAAACACACACGTCGCGTTTTCAATAGCTAGCAGTAGCAAATTCGGATTCCCTCCTTTCAACGGTGAGATATATACCTCAGGTGTTGTGTTTTGTAGGTATAGATCAATCGGCAGAAAGCACTTAAAAACAAAAACCTCGATCGCCTTGGACGTCGACACGGTTGTGATCTATCCACCTTAAGCACCCGATCGACGCGAACGCGCGTTGATTCTTGATGGATCAATAAAAACGCAGCAAAACGATAGGTATCTATTCACACTCGCTTTTCGCTAAGGCGGAAACTCTACGTTGTCGGCGGATATTTTTTTTTGTACTTCTTCTGAGCAAAGTAGAGAACTTCTGAATACTTGAGACTGACTTGAATGAAAACTCTACAACAACACACCACACAACCTGCGCGACCGAGCGTTTGAATCCAAGTGTTGGCCAGCCTCGGTTGGGTTTCAGTATTATCTGCTGCTTAATTTTCCTCCGTTTCGTTTCGATTCTCTCGGTCCCTGGTACACATGTATTGCTCTTGCTGTTTTTGCTGCTGCTGACGATGAGGGAAAACACAACTAGGGGAACGGGGGGTATAATGCCCAGTGTGGGCAAAACGCCCCACTGCGATATCTAGCTAGATATACACTTATTTTTAGTATTCGGTACGCTATTCCCTTCTAATTAACAGTAGAAATCTTTTGTACAAAAACTTAGCATCAAATATGCGATAAATCCCTGCAAAAATCCAAAAATACTTTTCAAGCCATATTCCTTGCAACTTGTGCCTTGACTTTCGTAAGGAATTACGGCATCTATCGACAAAAAAAATACCTGACATCTGTTACAACGATGAACATTGGTCTTGAAAATCATCACAAAATGAAAAATTTTCTTATTCAATTATTTTTTTCTGTTATTTTGAACGAGTTTTAATAAACATGTCTAGGTAGGGCAAAACGCGCCATGTCCGTTTATCTTTAAGCATGTTTCAAATTTGTTTAAATTTATATGCAGTTCCATCACAACAATTTTATATATATTTATAAGTTGTATTGGAAAACATAACTTGAATATAAACGAATATATTTAAAATTCCTAAATTTAATATAGATTTAATTAACTTTTCATAAGAATTTCAGTATATCTGGCAGCACTGCGCGTAGCAATACATTTTTTCATCTGTGAAGTAGAATAGAAGTGTTTTTACCTGGCAAACACTTTCGGAGGCACTTGAATCAATAAACACTTATTAAACGTTAAACGGCGCGATTGGGTACACACATATGCGCATTATGCCCCTACTGAATCTGAAATCCAATTTTCTACCTACTCTTCAAACTTCATTAAATTTGTGGCCTTTTTTGACCTTCCAGTTATTCTAACTATCGGATTTAGACAAAAAATAAACCAAACTTCCAAACACAATCGAAAACTAAAGTTAATCCTTTCAAATGTATTCTAAAACAAGGCTTTCTTCTTAACGTGGGCATTATGCCCCCTATTCCCCTACTCGTAGTCAGTCAGTTACACAGAGGCAGTCGAAATTAGAAAAATAAATAACAGGGGTGTGCAAGCAGAAGCTGATACGCACACTTGGATGCCATATGGTTTTCGACCAAGTTAGCTACCAACACTACTCGAGAAGGGCGGGTGGACGACACGTGGAAAATGTGACCAAATTGGTCAAAAAAGAAATGAAAATCTTGCCATTTGAATTTTGATCGAACCGTACAAAAATCAAACGGGGTTTTCTGAATTTTGATTTCATTTGTTATGTAAAAATAATCATAACTATTATTTATCATTTCATGAAAAGTAAGTTCCAAGCAATTTTTGTGAATAATCGCATGAACAAAACCTTAGCATAAGAAAAACAGAACATCAATATTTTTAAAAACACCTTTCAGAACAATACAATTAAATCTAATCTTTTGACCGAAATTTCACCCACTGTGAGTTTTCCTTTCTGTTTTGTTTCGATCGCCTCAGTTCACCCACAGGAACAACGCACATCACCAACGCCACAACACCCAAAAAAATGCATTTTCTCATTTCAGTTCGGCTCTTTCAGTTGGTGGGCTGCTGCATTTGTGTAAACATACCACAAAACGGTGCAATCTTATTTGGGTGGAAAATTCACTCACACATCCAGGCGGGAAACATCGGATGATCTGACGGGGCTCGCTGATTGGCCAGATCCGGACGGGCGTGCATCGTATGGATATACGATATGATGGTATTGGTGCACGTGTCACGATCGACTTATACACCGGGGGAGAGAGTATTTTGGATATCCATCCATACGATATGCGTTGGATTCTCGGTGCGACTGTGTGAGACCTTGTGCGGGAAATCTTTTTGCGTTAGGGTGTGTTGAAGGCAGAACAAATAAGTTAAATCAACATCTCCCAATGTAAATAAACTGAGGAAAAGCTGAAGATGGAATGTAGATGTACCATAAAATACATTCTACTTCAAATGTTAGGAAGAAATAGACACGTCCCTAATCCTAGTCAGCTGCTTGCGTTGAATATCAAACATTCGAATGAATACACACTTTGGCCATTAGATTTCTCTTCTATGGAGAACTTAACCCTTAGCAGACTAGCGTCTAGATAAAAATAATAATAGTGATTGTATTGTTCATTAAAAAGCCAACTAAATTCCATCATTCGCGTTATTTAAAAAAACAAAAAAATTGTTTTATAAAATATTGTTAAAATTGTTAGAAAACTATAATAAAATTGGAATAGGTAATAATAACTACGATCGTATTGATTTTTCTGATTGAATTGATATTGAAAGTACCGTAAACTGATGGAACTTTGATCCCTTTTTTAAATTGATCATGGAATATTTGGGATTGGGTTCATCTTTCATAACACTTGAAAGTTTAAAAACACTTACTGAGGAAAGGAGTATAAAACATGATCATTTATTGGAGAATTTTAAAACAACATTTCTCGCCTATAATGCCGGGAATACCGAGTCCCTACGCACCATCTATTCATAGACTTTAAAGCCACATACGACACGATCGACCGTGACGAGCTATGGAAAATCATGGACAAGAACGGCTTTTCCGGGAAGCTGACCAGACTGATCAAGGCGCCGATGGAACGCAGTGCGGATTTCGGGTGAATTGTCGGTTCATTCGAATCGCGCAGGGGGCTTCGACAATGAGATAGTCTATCCTGCATGCAGTCTTTTCAACGTGGCGCTAGAAGGTGTTATTCGACGGGCGGTGGACGAAATGCGGGGCACGATTTTCAACAGATCCAGTCAACTTATTTGCTTTGTCGACGACGTTGATATAGTCGGCAGATCAACTGCGGCGGTGGAAGAGATCTATCGCAAACTGAAACGCGAAGCAGGAAGGATTGGGTTGATGATTAATACGTCCAAGACGAAGTACATGCTGGCCTGCGAATCCGAGACCGACCGAACCCGGTTGTCCAGTAATAACAAGGTCGCGATCGACGGCGACGAGCTGAAGATAGTCGAAGACTTTATTTATCTCGGCTCACTGGTGACCGCAGACAATGACACCAGCAACTGCGGTCGAGAAGACTTAGCCTCCGCACAAAGTGTAACTTGTACACAACGCTCATTAGACCGGTTGTCCTCTACGGACACGAGCATGGATATTGCTCGAGGAGGACCTGCGCACACCAGGAGTATTCGAGCGACGAGTGTCAGGATCCATCTTTGGCGGCGTGCAGGAGAGCAGAGTGTGTAGGCGAAGGATAAACCAAGAGCTCGCGCGACTTCACGGCGAACCCAGTATTCAGAAGGTGGTGTAGGCTGGACGGATACGCTGGGCAGGACATGATTAAAGAATGCCGGACAAATGTCTTGCGAACAGGTGTTCGCTGCCAATCCGGTAGGAACGAGAAGAGCAGGGACGCAACGGGCGAGGTGGTTAGACCAAGTGGAGCGTGATCTGGCAAATGTGGAATGCCCGAGAAGTTGAAGAACGGTTGCCATGAACCGAGTGAATTGGAGGAATATTGTTCATCAGGTTATGTCGTGAGACGGAACATCAAATAAATAGAAACAACATTAGTGGCCACAGTTAAATGTTAATCACAAAACCAGATTTAATGTTTTGGGGTAATTTTTAT
The DNA here is from genome assembly GCF_029784155.1 of Uranotaenia lowii. Classification (NCBI taxonomy): domain Eukaryota; kingdom Metazoa; phylum Arthropoda; class Insecta; order Diptera; family Culicidae; genus Uranotaenia; species Uranotaenia lowii. The sequence continues at coordinate 162,927,461 of NC_073693.1, forward strand.
CAGCATGGTTTAAACGTATCCAAAAATCTTCAAAATTATTGTTTTTTTGCCATATAGCAAAGAAGGCATCAAAACATCAATTACAGTAAATAGTATTTTATTTGGACTTAACTGCTTTTTTTACGTTTTCATAAAAAATCACGTGTTTTTGAAACATGGTTAATGATGCTGCGTACATAAACAAGTTCGTCGCCATGGGACCCATAAACAGGTGACAGGTCTCTTACTCAAGATAGCCGCTCAGTTTCGTCATGCGTTGTAAATATGGAACTCTCTCGCTTTACTTTCACGCTCCGAGATTTTTTTGGGCGACGAACGTGTTAACACGCTCATTTTGGTAGTTTTACTCGTAATCCAAAGCTTCGAATACCTTATCCTACGGTTCAGTGTTCTGTAGAAGGTTTCTGCACAGCGATTGGACCATAACACAAAAGATGCAGGAATGTTTCTAAATTGCGAGGTAATAATTCCTTTATGTTTTATAGATTCCATATTGCATGTACAGTAACATATATTTTTTTTAATTTTACAGGTTTTTCCGCTAAATTGTATCTGGAACAGAATGTCATCCTTTGTTATGAAGAGAAAACGTCCGCTGGAATGCTAAAACCAGGTGATAAAACACTAAGCTGGAAACATAACACGAAACCTCGGAAGCTGGAAGTTTTCACCTCAAGGTAGAATCTACTGGTGCGAAATACTCGGAAGCTGACGGTGGAACTTAAGAATGGTTCATAACAGGAATGATTACCGGATTCCATCCAACTGCAGCATGACATCGCAGCATAGAACGGGATGATTTTTCGCTAGAACCAATATGGTTTTAGTTGTGAAATAAAAGTGTAATGTGAAAATTATAACTTGAGTTTATTTGGAAGACTAATATGAATTAGGAAACCTTTTTTTCCTCTCTTGCTGAATATAATGTATGTTTTTGGTAAGAAGTGTCGCTGTTTTCAAGAATACGTCGAAAGGTAAATCGAAAGGTTAGCTTAATGAACACTTGATAAAATGATTTGTCCGCTTTAAGTGATAAATTGATTAATTTTTGAAGATGAGCATTGGCGGCATCAGCCGGTGAAGTTGTTGGAGACGGAGTGACATCCGGCAAATTTTGGGCAAGTCTCGATGAAGTTGTTTTGTGCTCATTTATTACGATTTTTTGATGCGACATAGCTTACAGCATAAGTCCGGATCTGCTTTGTCTCTTGAACCCGCATCCTCCTGGGAGATAAATTGCTTCTATCGGATCGAGGGTTAAAATTTTCCTCTAGGCTACAAATTTTATGTTTACATTTCGTTCGGATTGAAAATGTCATTCTCGGTTGGTTTTACTCATAGCAGTTTGGACTTCCTCAAGAAAATATTGTCAGTATTAAGAAGATTGTTTTTTTCCCATATATTAACAAATGTCAAAAATTATCTTCTGTTTGAAGGGCCTTTTATAGTGTGGTTGTATAGTGGTTTTGTATAATGATCTTCTAAAAATACGCTTCACAACATTTAGCGCTTTTTCAATGCCTTTAAAAAACCTGAGTGTTTATGAGTGTTTATGGAAAATGGCCAAACACAACTTATAAGCGTATTTTCTCGAAATTTGCGTTCATGCACTTATACCCCTTTTTTGGCATCAAAAGCCTCAATTATGGAAAAGTTTGCAAAAAAATTCTAAAAAATATTAGAGAAGAATATATAGTATAAAGATTGAAGAACTCTTCAAAATTAATCAAAAACGTACAAAAAACGGAAAGAAAGCAAGCACATAATAAACTATAAGGCATTTATTTAAAAAAATATATAAAATAATTCAGAAACACTATCAAACACCAATTTTTATTCGTCCCAAAATACCGATTTTCATACCGATTTTTGGAATTTCATAGCGAAAAAAGATTTTTTTGAGTTCGAAAATACCGATTTAAATGTGGCATCACTGCGCGTGATTCTAGTAACGAATTTTGAGGACAATGGATGTGTTTTAATTGGTGTGCTAAATTTTGTGGAATTTATTTGAGGTGCCCGAAGAATTTAGTATCAAGCACGACACTATAGACTATGAAATTTTGTGTATAAAAACCAAATATATCATTCGCAAATGCTGCCGCTATTCGCAAGACTGTCCCATATGCATTTTCGTCATTTTTCAGTTTATCTCAAAAATCGTTCAAATACAGTTAGTTCTTCAATTTAGACTAAAAACTTTCATAACATTGTTCTCAACATATGTGCAAAAAATACCAAGTCATGTCTGTCCCATATGAAACATACCCGCAAAGCTGTCCCATATGTATTTGTATAGAATGCTTTAAAATTGCTCCTCTAATTTACATTAATTTTACAAATATTCATACAATGTGTGCGACTAAATAAGCATTCATTAAAATGAAAGTTAGACAAGACTAGATAAAAATAAGATTTCCATAATTTTTACAAGCTAAGTTTAGTGCTTGATGGGTAAATTCCACCAAACTGTTGTTTTTTTTTTAATTTCGCATGAGGCTTATTGAAAAACATGTAAAACATGGACAATAGTCAGCCACAAAGTCAAATTTTCTTTAGGTTTTTGTCATGCTGTTATTTGCTGCTTGGACTTTCATAAAATCTATGAACCAAAATACGCGTACCTGGTAGCACACGCATAAGTCATACTGTATAAATTTTTCTCATTAAATATTCAGCTGTTTCTGATTCTGTATCATTTAATTTGTAGGTATTTATAGTTTTTCTAAAACGATAATCGACCGAAAAACTTTCCAAAAGATGAAGGTACAGGTAGTCTTATTCATGGAACGTTGTAATTCATTTTATTTTAGACCTACTCAATTCTTACGATAAACTGACGTTATCTTTATCTAAATATGTCATAAACATCATCTCAAACTTATTTTCATCAGTGAACAACCAGTAATGTGAATAATACAGCGCAGATAGAGAGAGTCAAATGATCAACTGACAAAAGAAAAGCCAAATATGGGACAGCTTTGCGGGTACATTTAATACGCATGCGAAATATACTCGCAAGGCTGTCCCATCATTATTTTCTCCTCTACATCAGCAACTTCCAAAGCAAAAAAACATTGGACGAAATTCTACAACAATTATCTTAATATCTGTGAAGAAAGAAATAGAAAAGGTAAAATTTCAACCGAGAAATCCACGAAAGTTTATAAAAATCTTTAAAGCCGTTTTTCTCGGTTCGTTGTTTTTGCGTATGGGATAGCCTTGCCGGTAGCGGCAGTATGCTAGTGTTGCGAAATTGGTACATTCTGATAAAAATCGCTAAAAAATACACTAAATACTTTCTACAGCGCTTCAGCAATTTTAAAACACAGCACTTAGTGTAATAGGTGATTCTAGATCATGGTTTATTTCGACTTTGAGACGAAAACTGAAAATCATCATACCTGCTACGTTTCCAATTTTAAAAATCAAATTTTCAAGGTCATATATCGTTTGGATGAAATTGTAGAACTTTATCATGTTCAGCAAAGTTGTGTATTTTATTGAGATAAACATCTTTGTAAAAAAAAAGTTCTGAAATGCTGAGCAAAAAAGTTAGCATTTTGATCTTGCTTTTGGTGGACCCTGACTTTTTGTTTTATATCAATATATGCGCCTTGTCCATTGATCAATGTTGTCGAAGACATCAACAGTTTATCTTTCATCCCTGGACATTATTATTTTAGTTCCGCTAAATCATGGATACCATACGTACTCTGTTAAGAGATCATGTACTCTCGCAAAGATCTTGATGATTTTTTGATAAACACTATTTTGCAACATTTAAACTGCATTTCAAGAATTTGAATTTGATCAATTTTTCGACCTGGATGTGATTTTGATTTTTTTTAACGAAAATGTTCAGGTTTTAAAGGAAGTTTTCCATTTTTGGATACTTGATTTCTAGGCTCGATGAATTATTAAATGTGAAAACTATTACATTTACGAACGCGTTGAATCACAAAATAAAAGGTGCAGTAGGAGTGATAAGAAAATTCCGACTTTCAGGACGCAAGTGCGTGTAATGTGTCATTAGATACTGCGACCTAAAATTTTTGTTGTTTCCCAGTTACATTCCTTAGGCGACGATATGATAAACCAGTTCAAAACTGGATGGAATTCCCTCGATCAAATCTAAATGAGGGCTGTGCGTAAGCTTGTTTGCAGCTGACTGGTTGATATTCCCGTATGCTTCATCATCATCATTTGCTGCTCATTTCTCCCATTCTAAACAAACAGAATCTCGCCCAGCGTCTAATAACACGCGTTGATCAGCTGACAAAACGTCGACCAGCACATAAAGAAGAAAGAAAGCGTTTAAATAAGGGAGAACACCACTCCACTTGTACTGAGTAGGTAGACTAGACAGCTTAGGGCAGGCATGTGGTGAGCTTAGCGATACATTTTATATTGCTTGAAATAGCTAACCGATCACGTGGTTAAAGCATGTTTTGGGTTCCGGCCGGAGTGATATTCTCTCATCGTTTCGTCGTTAACACACTCATCCACGATCGATAGAAGGGAGCATAAAAATGCAGAAGTGAGCATAGGGAGGAATTCAAAATATTTGATGGACAGATTTTTGACATTGGATACTGGTTGTGGAAGGATGGTAGATAAGAGCTCTAAGGATTTTTAATATTTATGCTTACACAGGGATTTCTCATGATTTCTTAGGTGGAAGATAAATTAAGCTTTGATTGCATATATTATACATAACGATCTCAAATCGAATAATCAGACGAATCAAATCAATAGAAAATAAAATAATCAAAATTTTAATGATAAAATATGTATTATCAAATTAAATTAAATAAAATGATCGACATTAGTTACACGATCAAAATTACCACAACGATCAAGATATGCACAATGATAAAAAAACCAAAATGATTAAAACATCTCAATGATAAATATGTCGACAATATTGAAATGGTCAAAATGTTTTTCGAAAAATATTGATCGTTTAATTAAAATGCTGTTATTTGCCTGATTGGTGACATTAATAGAAAGGTTCTAAATTTTCAAAATAATCGAATAATCATAATGATCAAAGGGATAAAGCTTCTAAAATGATAAAAATGATATAAATAAATCAATGATAATGATAAAATGAGATTCCAGACAAAGCAAGTGAGCTTTTTTACATCTTCACTCAAAAATTTCAATTCAAAGCACATTTTGATGATTCAGTAAGGTTATTTGAGAGTAGGTAATTTAAGAGTAACAATCTTGACTAAAAGCTTGAAAAATTATTCCAAGTACAGAATTTTACTTAAATTTTTCCAAATTTTCTCGGTTATTGATAGAAATTCCGTTCTGAATATAAAATTGTTAATGCGATTAAATGTTCTGGTTAAATAATATACAAATCAAAATTGAATTTCTGTTTCAAATTTTGCATCCAGTTTCGGAAATTTGATTTTCAATTCCAACCATGATTACAAATCTATATACAGACTCCGTTCGTTTTTGGCAACATTCGATTTTGGCAACATTCGATTTTGGCAACATCCGATTTTGGCACATGTGCCAAAATCGAACGGTTTTTAGAAACGACATGACCTTTTCGTTTTCTGTATAACAGGACCAATATAATTGAGACAAAAACCAAAAATACGTTTTTACGTTCAGAAATGGTGATAGAATACAACAACAAAAACAAAACTTTTTTTAAAAATTTATAAAGTACTCAAAAATTACAAAAAGATGAAAAATTCAAAAAGTTAAAAAACAAATTCAAACAAAAGACTGAAAATGATAAAAAACAACTTGAAAATGATGAAGAATGATGAAAACTGCAAATGAAACAAATGAAAACAAACATTCTAAACAAAATAAGAAAAGTGCAAAATGCATCAAAAACATGATGAAAAAAATTAGAAATTATTTCAAATGGTCGGCAATTGACTAAAAATATCGTTTTTAATAATAATAACAACTATTTTGTAAAAATAACTGAAAAAAAAATTGAGAAAAAAAACCGTTCGATTTTGGCAACATTCGATTTTGGCAACACAAAATGTACGGGCGTGTTGCCAAAATCGAACGGGGTCTGTATATAAAAAGCGATTTCTGTATGTTTGTTTGTTTGTTTGTTTGTTTGTTTGTTTGTCCTCTATAGACTCAGCCGTCTTAAGAGCTAGAGATCTGAAATTTGGCATGAATGCTCATTAGGACCAGGAATGATGAAAAATGTTTTCAGATTTTCGGATGACCCTTTCTGAAGGGGGCCGTCCAAACAAGACAAATATTGTTTTCGCGATATTGACGTTATTTTTCGTCGGATTGTGTTGAAAATTTGCACATGAGTGTTTTGAAAGACGAGCAATCGATTTCAGGTGTCAAATTTCAAGTAAAGGGTCAGCCAAAGGGGTCGTCCATATTAACTGTTCGCTGTTTTTGTGATATTGACGTTGTTATATATCGTATTCAGATGAAAATTAGTACACGAGAGTTTTGAGTGACGTGCAATCGATTTGAGGCATCAAATTCAGTGTAAAGAGCCGGCAAAAGGGGTCGTCCATATTAACTTTTCACTATCTTAGTGATATTGACGTTTTTATACATCGTATAGGGATGAAAATTTGCACATAAGAGTTATTAAAGACAAATAATTGATTTCACTTATCCAAATTTAGACACGAATGCCATAATGATGGTAAAGTGTCAAAAATAAAACCTAAAAAAAACTTATCCCAATTATAATCAGGGGTCAGCCAAAGAGGTCGTCCATATAGCTTTCAAGTCCTCTAAGGCAGCGGGCATGAGATCGAATCCCGGTCACGACATACAGTAGTTTCTCGTTTTTATCACTATTCGATTATATCAATACTCGCCAAATTCACGCTCGATTTTATCACGGTTATTGTTTCGATTTTATCACGATTTTTAAAAAATCATTCAGAAACCATTACCAGGTGCTTAATTTTCATTCAAAAGCATAGAGCGTCTTTGTTTATGCTATTTTTTATGGTTTATGTTAAAGTATATAACGATAATATCAAAATGCCATTGAACTGCTTATTTTATCTATATAGTGTTTAAAATCGTCATTTGGATTTTTAAAACGCTTGTAATAATCGACACAAGTATTTTAACGTCACGCTGATGCTAGTGTTGTTACTTGGGTTGGTTAGTCGCTTTTTAAAATTAAACTTTTTTGGTTATGCGAATCATATAAAAATGTGGGTGAATTTAAGCGTTTTTGAAAAGAGATAAGTGTCTCTGATTTCTTTGTTGATATTGTTTATTTTAAAGGGTGGCGTGCGTAATCCTCATTTGGATAGCCTTTAGTATTGTCTGAATGGATAATTTTGGAAGAATAAAATGAAATTCTGCTAGCTTTGTCTGAAAATATGACTAAGATTTCTGTTTTTCTACGTATAAAGACAAAAGATTATCTGCCCATAAAGCAAATTTTGAGAAACACACTGAAAAAGTCTAAGATGAGCAAATTTAAAAAAAAAATTTTTTTTAAATCGAAATAAGAGATAACGACTGTTAAATTTCCATCAAAACAAAATAATTCACTTTAATTAGATGTAGACTATCAAATGGATATACAACATGGTTTTATTTCAAGAAAAAGCTTAAAAATTTGATTAAGAGAAGAATAATTTGAACTGAAAACGATCCTTTTTGTTTAGTAATCTTTGATAATTATTCCTTATGATCAAAATTTATTGCTACAAAACGTTTCCACTTCTGAAAATATTATAAATTATTGATTAAAGCCAGTAAATATACTTTTTTCTACTTCAATTTTTAGTTTCGCCAAATTCACGGTTTCGCCATATTCACGCCGAAATTTTTTTTGACCGTGATAAAATCGAAAAACTACTGTACATAGTACACTTTCTGTGGATTGGTGGTTCGTTTGTAAGATGCAAGCCATCATATCCTAGAGAGATGTACGCTTAGAGTTAAGAAAAAGGAATCTCTACGAGGAAACATCAAGTTTCATAGAGATCATGTAGGTATGTGTTTGTGTTCGTTTAATATATATATACTAGCTGATCCCATACGAACTCCGTTTCGCATTTAATTTAGAATATGTCAGAAACAGTTCGAATGAATGTCAATTGCCAGGCATTTTCAGAAGCGTTTCCAAATACATTGTTAGGCAATAATTAAAAAAATGTTGAACACGTAATATGAATGATCACTTTTTTCTGTCGTATGCTACTAAATTTGAAATCAGGAATCAATAGAGCGTGCCAAAAAAAACTCCGTATATGAATTTTCGTCTCGATGCGATACGAAATTATTGCAAAAAAAAATATCTGTTAATACGGAAAACCCCCTTTTTTTTAAAACGTTCACACACACAAAGGATCTCAGTGAAACTTCATGATTCTTAGAAGAGATCTTCTTTCCTTAACTCTAAGCGTACATTTTTCGAAGTTATGATGGCAAGTATCTTACAAATGCTAAAACCACCAGACCACAGAAAGTGGTACTATGTATTAGACTGGCCCAAATTTGTATGGGATGATTTTTACAAAAAAAAATTTCAACGCGGCACCCCCTAGATTGGTGCATTTAGGTGAAAAAATGACTTTCTGAAAGTTTCAGGTCATTTGGTAGAAGCACGAGCTGGCGCAAAGGACTTGAAATTTGTATGGAGATTTTCGGAAAAATGTATGAAAAATCGACATACTTTCACTCTTTGTGTTCTAAAATATGTGTCCTTTGATGTATCGTTAACGGTGTATGGGCTAATAATCGCACTAACTTGATCGCATCGTCACACAATGAGAATAACAAATAGAAAGTAGTAAGTAGTAAGTTTCTTTCAGACATACGCAATTCGGTTAACTTAGGAGGTTAATGCCGGTGGGAGCTAATCGAATCAGCACCGGTCGCGTTATCTTCTTGTACCGATGATGCTATGTAATTGACTACACGCCATTGGCACAGAGGCTGAATTTTGGGTGTATATATATATATATATATATATATATATATATATATATATATATATATATATATATATATATATATATATATATATATATATATATATATATATATATATATATATATATATATATATATATATATATATATATATATATATATATATATATATATATATATATATATATATATATATATATATATATATATATATATATATATATATATATATATATATATATATATATATATATATATATATATATATATATATATATATATATATATATATATATATATATATATATATATATATATATATATATATATATATATATATATATATATATATACACCCAAAATTCAGCCTCTGTGCCAATGGCGTGTAGTCAATTACATAGCATCATCGGTACAAGAAGATAACGCGACCGGTGCTGATTCGATTAGCTCCCACCGGCATTAACCTCCTAAGTTAACCGAATTGCGTATGTCTGAAAGAAACTTACTACTTACTACTTTCTATTTGTTATTCTCATTGTGTGACGATGCGATCAAGTTAGTGCGATTATTAGCCCATACACCGTTAACGATACATCAAAGGACACATATTTTAGAACACAAAGAGTGAAAGTATGTCGATTTTTCATACATTTTTCCGAAAATCTCCATACAAATTTCAAGTCCTTTGCGCCAGCTCGTGCTTCTACCAAATGACCTGAAACTTTCAGAAAGTCATTTTTTCACCTAAATGCACCAATCTAGGGGGTGCCGCGTTGAAATTTTTTTTTGTAAAAATCATCCCATACAAATTTGGGCCAGTCTAATACATAGTACCACTTTCTGTGGTCTGGTGGTTTTAGCATTTGTAAGATACTTGCCATCATAACTTCGAAAAATGTACGCTTAGAGTTAAGGAAAGAAGATCTCTTCTAAGAATCATGAAGTTTCACTGAGATCCTTTGTGTGTGTGAACGTTTTAAAAAAAAGGGGGTTTTCCGTATTAACAGATATTTTTTTTTGCAATAATTTCGTATCGCATCGAGACGAAAATTCATATACGGAGTTTTTTTTGGCACGCTCTATTGATTCCTGATTTCAAATTTAGTAGCATACGACAGAAAAAAGTGATCATTCATATTACGTGTTCAACATTTTTTTAATTATTGCCTAACAATGTATTTGGAAACGCTTCTGAAAATGCCTGGCAATTGACATTCATTCGAACTGTTTCTGACATATTCTAAATTAAATGCGAAACGGAGTTCGTATGGGATCAGCTAGTATATATATATTAAACGAACACAAACACATACCTACATGATCTCTATGAAACTTGATGTTTCCTCGTAGAGATTCCTTTTTCTTAACTCTAAGCGTACATCTCTCTAGGATATGATGGCTTGCATCTTACAAACGAACCACCAATCCACAGAAAGTGTACTATGTACAGTAGTTTTTCGATTTTATCACGGTCAAAAAAAAATTTCGGCGTGAATATGGCGAAACCGTGAATTTGGCGAAACTAAAAATTGAAGTAGAAAAAAGTATATTTACTGGCTTTAATCAATAATTTATAATATTTTCAGAAGTGGAAACGTTTTGTAGCAATAAATTTTGATCATAAGGAATAATTATCAAAGATTACTAAACAAAAAGGATCGTTTTCAGTTCAAATTATTCTTCTCTTAATCAAATTTTTAAGCTTTTTCTTGAAATAAAACCATGTTGTATATCCATTTGATAGTCTACATCTAATTAAAGTGAATTATTTTGTTTTGATGGAAATTTAACAGTCGTTATCTCTTATTTCGATTTAAAAAAATTTTTTTTTTAAATTTGCTCATCTTAGACTTTTTCAGTGTGTTTCTCAAAATTTGCTTTATGGGCAGATAATCTTTTGTCTTTATACGTAGAAAAACAGAAATCTTAGTCATATTTTCAGACAAAGCTAGCAGAATTTCATTTTATTCTTCCAAAATTATCCATTCAGACAATACTAAAGGCTATCCAAATGAGGATTACGCACGCCACCCTTTAAAATAAACAATATCAACAAAGAAATCAGAGACACTTATCTCTTTTCAAAAACGCTTAAATTCACCCACATTTTTATATGATTCGCATAACCAAAAAAGTTTAATTTTAAAAAGCGACTAACCAACCCAAGTAACAACACTAGCATCAGCGTGACGTTAAAATACTTGTGTCGATTATTACAAGCGTTTTAAAAATCCAAATGACGATTTTAAACACTATATAGATAAAATAAGCAGTTCAATGGCATTTTGATATTATCGTTATATACTTTAACATAAACCATAAAAAATAGCATAAACAAAGACGCTCTATGCTTTTGAATGAAAATTAAGCACCTGGTAATGGTTTCTGAATGATTTTTTAAAAATCGTGATAAAATCGAAACAATAACCGTGATAAAATCGAGCGTGAATTTGGCGAGTATTGATATAATCGAATAGTGATAAAAACGAGAAACTACTGTATGTCGTGACCGGGATTCGATCTCATGCCCGCTGCCTTAGAGGACTTGAAAGCTATATGGACGACCTCTTTGGCTGACCCCTGATTATAATTGGGATAAGTTTTTTTTAGGTTTTATTTTTGACACTTTACCATCATTATGGCATTCGTGTCTAAATTTGGATAAGTGAAATCAATATTTGTCTTTAATAACTCTTATGTGCAAATTTTCATCCCTATACGATGTATAAAAACGTCAATATCACTAAGATAGTGAAAAGTTAATATGGACGACCCCTTTGCCGGCTCTTTACACTGAATTTGATGCCTCAAATCGATTGCACGTCACTCAAAACTCTCGTGTACTAATTTTCATCTGAATACGATATATAACAACGTCAATATCACAAAAACAGCGAACAGTTAATATGGACGACCCTTTGGCTGACCCTTTACTTGAAATTTGACACCTGAAATCGATTGCTCGTCTTTCAAAACACTCATGTGCAAATTTTCAACACAATCCGACGAAAAATAACGTCAATATCGCGAAAACAATATTTGTCTTGTTTGGACGGCCCCCTTCAGAAAGGGTCATCCGAAAATCTGAAAACATTTTTCATCATTCCTGGTCCTAATGAGCATTCATGCCAATTTCAGATCTCTAGCTCTTAAGACGGCTGAGTCTATAGAGGACAAACAAACAAACAAACAAACAAACAAACAAACATACAGAAATCGCTTTTTATATACAGACCCCGTTCGATTTTGGCAACACGCCCGTACATTTTGTGTTGCCAAAATCGAATGTTGCCAAAATCGAACGGTTTTTTTTCTCAATTTTTTTTTCAGTTATTTTTACAAAATAGTTGTTATTATTATTAAAAACGATATTTTTAGTCAATTGCCGACCATTTGAAATAATTTCTAATTTTTTTTCATCATGTTTTTGATGCATTTTGCACTTTTCTTATTTTGTTTAGAATGTTTGTTTTCATTTGTTTCATTTGCAGTTTTCATCATTCTTCATCATTTTCAAGTTGTTTTTTATCATTTTCAGTCTTTTGTTTGAATTTGTTTTTTAACTTTTTGAATTTTTCATCTTTTTGTAATTTTTGAGTACTTTATAAATTTTTAAAAAAAGTTTTGTTTTTGTTGTTGTATTCTATCACCATTTCTGAACGTAAAAACGTATTTTTGGTTTTTGTCTCAATTATATTGGTCCTGTTATACAGAAAACGAAAAGGTATTCATGTCGTTTCTAAAAACCGTTCGATTTTGGCACATGTGCCAAAATCGGATGTTGCCAAAATCGAATGTTGCCAAAATCGAATGTTGCCAAAAACGAACGGAGTCTGTATATAGATTTGTAATCATGGTTGGAATTGAAAATCAAATTTCCGAAACTGGATGCAAAATTTGAAACAGAAATTCAATTTTGATTTGTATATTATTTAACCAGAACATTTAATCGCATTAACAATTTTTATATTCAGAACGGAATTTCTATCAATAACCGAGAAAATTTGGAAAAATTTAAGTAAAATTCTGTACTTGGAATAATTTTCAAGCTTTTAGTCAAGATTGTTACTCTTAAATTACCTACTCTCAAATAACCTTACTGAATCATCAAAATGTGCTTTGAATTGAAATTTTTGAGTGAAGATGTAAAAAAGCTCACTTGCTTTGTCTGGAATCTCATTTTATCATTATCATTGATTTATTTATATCATTTTTATCATTTTAGAAGCTTTATCCCTTTGATCATTATGATTATTCGATTATTTTGAAAATTTAGAACCTTTCTATTAATGTCACCAATCAGGCAAATAACAGCATTTTTAATTAAACGATCAATATTTTTCGAAAAACATTTTGACCATTTCAATATTGTCGACATATTTATCATTGAGATGTTTTAATCATTTTGGTTTTTTTATCATTGTGCATATCTTGATCGTTGTGGTAATTTTGATCGTGTAACTAATGTCGATCATTTTATTTAATTTAATTTGATAATACATATTTTATCATTAAAATTTTGATTATTTTATTTTCTATTGATTTGATTCGTCTGATTATTCGATTTGAGATCGTTATGTATAATATATGCAATCAAAGCTTATTTATCTTCCACCTAAGAAATCATGAGAAATCCCTGTGTAAGCATAAATATTAAAAATCCTTAGAGCTCTTATCTACCATCCTTCCACAACCAGTATCCAATGTCAAAAATCTGTCCATCAAATATTTTGAATTCCTCCCTATGCTCACTTCTGCATTTTTATGCTCCCTTCTATCGATCGTGGATGAGTGTGTTAACGACGAAACGATGAGAGAATATCACTCCGGCCGGAACCAAAACATGCTTTAACCACGTGATCGGTTAGCTATTTCAAGCAATATAAAATGTATCGCTAAGCTCACCACATGCCTGCCCTAAGCTGTCTAGTCTACCTACTCAGTACAAGTGGAGTGGTGTTCTCCCTTATTTAAACGCTTTCTTTCTTCTTTATGTGCTGGTCGACGTTTTGTCAGCTGATCAACGCGTGTTATTAGACGCTGGGCGAGATTCTGTTTGTTTAGAATGGGAGAAATGAGCAGCAAATGATGATGATGAAGCATACGGGAATATCAACCAGTCAGCTGCAAACAAGCTTACGCACAGCCCTCATTTAGATTTGATCGAGGGAATTCCATCCAGTTTTGAACTGGTTTATCATATCGTCGCCTAAGGAATGTAACTGGGAAACAACAAAAATTTTAGGTCGCAGTATCTAATGACACATTACACGCACTTGCGTCCTGAAAGTCGGAATTTTCTTATCACTCCTACTGCACCTTTTATTTTGTGATTCAACGCGTTCGTAAATGTAATAGTTTTCACATTTAATAATTCATCGAGCCTAGAAATCAAGTATCCAAAAATGGAAAACTTCCTTTAAAACCTGAACAACAGGCGATATATCAACAATGACAAGATTCCAACATTTATTATATATATATATATATATATTA